>NC_134356.1:5090567-5163554 GCF_048569485.1 Anomaloglossus baeobatrachus | reverse complement strand
GGATATCTGGTGATGTCACCGCTGTATGATATGTGGGATATCTGGTGATGTCACCGCTGTATGATATGTGGGATATCTGGTGATGTCACCGCTGTATGATATGTGGGATATCTGGTGATGTCACCGCTGTATGATATGTGGGATATCTGGTGATGTCACCGCTGTATGATATGTGGGATATCTGGTGATGTCACCGCTGTATGATATGTGGGATATCTGGTGATGTCACCGCTGTATGATATGTGGGATATCTGGTGATGTCACCGCTGTATGATATGTGGGATATCTGGTGATGTCACCGCTGTATGATATGTGGGATATCTGGTGATGTCACCGCTGTATGATATGTGGGATATCTGGTGATGTCACCGCTGTATGATATGTGGGATATCTGGTGATGTCACCGCTGTATGATATGTGGGATATCTGGTGATGTCACCGCTGTATGATATGTGGGATATCTGGTGATGTCACCGCTGTATGATATGTGGGATATCTGGTGATGTCACCGCTGTATGATATGTGGGATATCTGGTGATGTCACCGCTGTATGATATGTGGGATATCTGGTGATGTCACCGCTGTATGATATGTGGGATATCTGGTGATGTCACCGCTGTATGATATGTGGGATATCTGGTGATGTCACCGCTGTATGATATGTGGGATATCTGGTGATGTCACCGCTGTATGATATGTGGGATATCTGGTGATGTCACCGCTGTATGATATGTGGGATATCTGGTGATGTCACCGCTGTATGATATGTGGGATATCTGGTGATGTCACCGCTGTATGATATGTGGGATATCTGGTGATGTCACCGCTGTATGATATGTGGGATATCTGGTGATGTCACCGCTGTATGATATGTGGGATATCTGGTGATGTCACCGCTGTATGATATGTGGGATATCTGGTGATGTCACCGCTGTATGATATGTGGGATATCTGGTGATGTCACCGCTGTATGATATGTGGGATATCTGGTGATGTCACCGCTGTATGATATGTGGGATATCTGGTGATGTCACCGCTGTATGATATGTGGGATATCTGGTGATGTCACCGCTGTTATGATATGTGGGATATCTGGTGATGTCACCTCTGTATGATATGTGGGATATCTGGTGATGTCACCGCTGTATGATATGTGGGATATCTGGTGATGTCACCGCTGTATGATATGTGGGATATCTGGTGATGTCACCGCTGTATGATATGTGGGATATCTGGTGATGTCACCGCTGTATGATATGTGGGATATCTGGTGATGTCACCGCTGTATGATATGTGGGATATCTGGTGATGTCACCGCTGTATGATATGTGGGATATCTGGTGATGTCACCGCTGTATGATATGTGGGATATCTGGTGATGTCACCGCTGTATGATATGTGGGATATCTGGTGATGTCACCGCTGTATGATATGTGGGATATCTGGTGATGTCACCGCTGTATGATATGTGGGATATCTGGTGATGTCACCGCTGTATGATATGTGGGATATCTGGTGATGTCACCGCTGTATGATATGTGGGATATCTGGTGATGTCACCGCTGTATGATATGTGGGATATCTGGTGATGTCACCGCTGTATGATATGTGGGATATCTGGTGATGTCACCGCTGTATGATATGTGGGATATCTGGTGATGTCACCGCTGTATGATATGTGGGATATCTGGTGATGTCACCGCTGTATGAGATGTGGGATATCTGGTGATGTCACCGCTGTATGAGATGTGGGATATCTGGTGATGTCACCTCTGTATGATATGTTGGATATCTGGTGATGTCACCGCTGTATGATATGTTGGATATCTGGTGATGTCACCGCTGTATGATATGTGGGATATCTGGTGATGTCACCGCTGTATGATATGTGGGATATCTGGTGATGTCACCGCTGTATGATATGTGGGATATCTGGTGATGTCACCGCTGTATGATATGTGGGATATCTGGTGATGTCACCGCTGTATGATATGTGGGATATCTGGTGATGTCACCGCTGTATGATATGTGGGATATCTGGTGATGTCACCGCTGTATGAGATGTGGGATATCTGGTGATGTCACCGCTGTATGATATGTGGGATATCTGGTGATGTCACCTCTGTATGATATGTGGGATATCTGGTGATGTCACCGCTGTATGATATGTCGGATATCTGGTGATGTCACCGCTGTATGATATGTGGGATATCTGGTGATGTCACCCCTGTATGATATGTGGGATATCTGGTGATGTCACCGCTGTATGATATGTGGGATATCTGGTGATGTCACCGCTGTATGATATGTGGGATATCTGGTGATGTCACCGCTGTATGATATGTGGGATATCTGGTGATGTCACCGCTGTATGATATGTGGGATATCTGGTGATGTCACCGCTGTATGATATGTGGGATATCTGGTGATGTCACCGCTGTATGAGATGTGGGATATCTGGTGATGTCACCGCTGTATGATATCTGGGATATCTGGTGATGTCACCTCTGTATGATATGTGGGATATCTGGTGATGTCACCGCTGTATGATATGTGGGATATCTGGTGATGTCACCGCTGTATGATATGTGGGATATCTGGTGATGTCACCGCTGTATGATATGTGGGATATCTGGTGATGTCACCGCTGTATGAGATGTGGGATATCTGGTGTCACCGCTGTATGATATGTGGGATATCTGGTGATGTCACCGCTGTATGATATGTGGGATATCTGGTGATGTCACCCCTGTATGATATGTGGGATATCTGGTGATGTCACCGCTGTATGATATGTGGGATATCTGGTGATGTCACCGCTGTATGATATGTGGGATATCTGGTGATGTCACCGCTGTATGATATGTGGGATATCTGGTGATGTCACCGCTGTATGAGATGTGGGATATCTGGTGATGTCACCGCTGTATGATATGTGGGATATCTGGTGATGTCACCGCTGTATGAGATGTGGGATATCTGGTGATGTCACCGCTGTATGATATGTGGGATATCTGGTGATGTCACCGCTGTATGATATGTGGGATATCTGGTGATGTCACCGCTGTATGAGATGTGGGATATCTGGTGATGTCACCGCTGTATGATATGTGGGATATCTGGTGATGTCACCGCTGTATGATATGTGGGATATCTGGTGATGTCACCGCTGTATGAGATGTGGGATATCTGGTGATGTCACCGCTGTATGAGATGTGGGATATCTGGTGATGTCACCGCTGTATGATATGTGGGATATCTGGTGATGTCACCGCTGTATGATATGTGGGATATCTGGTGATGTCACCGCTGTATGAGATGTGGGATATCTGGTGATGTCACCGCTGTATGAGATGTGGGATATCTGGTGATGTCACCGCTGTATGAGATGTGGGATATCTGGTGTCACCGCTGTATGATATGTGGGATATCTGGTGATGTCACCGCTGTATGATATGTGGGATATCTGGTGATGTCACCGCTGTATGAGATGTGGGATATCTGGTGATGTCACCGCTGTATGATATCTGGGATATCTGGTGATGTCACCTCTGTATGATATGTGGGATATCTGGTGATGTCACCGCTGTATGATATGTGGGATATCTGGTGATGTCACCGCTGTATGATATGTGGGATATCTGGTGATGTCACCGCTGTATGATATGTGGGATATCTGGTGATGTCACCGCTGTATGAGATGTGGGATATCTGGTGTCACCGCTGTATGATATGTGGGATATCTGGTGATGTCACCGCTGTATGATATGTGGGATATCTGGTGATGTCACCCCTGTATGATATGTGGGATATCTGGTGATTTCACCGCTGTATGATATGTGGGATATCTGGTGATGTCACCGCTGTATGATATGTGGGATATCTGGTGATGTCACCGCTGTATGAGATGTGGGATATCTGGTGATGTCACCGCTGTATGATATGTGGGATATCTGGTGATGTCACCGCTGTATGATATGTGGGATATCTGGTGATGTCACCGCTGTATGAGATGTGGGATATCTGGTGATGTCACCGCTGTATGAGATGTGGGATATCTGGTGATGTCACCGCTGTATGAGATGTGGGATATCTGGTGTCACCGCTGTATGATATGTGGGATATCTGGTGATGTCACCGCTGTATGATATGTGGGATATCTGGTGATGTCACCGCTGTATGAGATGTGGGATATCTGGTGATGTCACCGCTGTATGATATCTGGGATATCTGGTGATGTCACCTCTGTATGATATGTGGGATATCTGGTGATGTCACCGCTGTATGATATGTGGGATATCTGGTGATGTCACCGCTGTATGATATGTGGGATATCTGGTGATGTCACCGCTGTATGATATGTGGGATATCTGGTGATGTCACCGCTGTATGAGATGTGGGATATCTGGTGTCACCGCTGTATGATATGTGGGATATCTGGTGATGTCACCGCTGTATGATATGTGGGATATCTGGTGATGTCACCCCTGTATGATATGTGGGATATCTGGTGATTTCACCGCTGTATGATATGTGGGATATCTGGTGATGTCACCGCTGTATGATATGTGGGATATCTGGTGATGTCACCCCTGTATGATATGTGGGATATCTGGTGATGTCACCGCTGTATGAGATGTGGGGATATCTGGTGATGTCACCGCTGTATGAGATGTGGGATATCTGGTGATGTCACCGCTGTATGAGATGTGGGATATCTGGTGTCACCGCTGTATGATATGTGGGATATCTGGTGATGTCACCGCTGTATGATATGTGGGGATATCTGGTGATGTCACCGCTGTATGAGATGTGGGATATCTGGTGATGTCACCGCTGTATGATATCTGGGATATCTGGTGATGTCACCTCTGTATGATATGTGGGATATCTGGTGATGTCACCGCTGTATGATATGTGGGATATCTGGTGATGTCACCGCTGTATGATATGTGGGATATCTGGTGATGTCACCGCTGTATGATATGTGGGATATCTGGTGATGTCACCGCTGTATGAGATGTGGGATATCTGGTGTCACCGCTGTATGATATGTGGGATATCTGGTGATGTCACCGCTGTATGATATGTGGGATATCTGGTGATGTCACCCCTGTATGATATGTGGGATATCTGGTGATTTCACCGCTGTATGATATGTGGGATATCTGGTGATGTCACCGCTGTATGATATGTGGGATATCTGGTGATGTCACCGCTGTATGAGATGTGGGATATCTGGTGATGTCACCGCTGTATGATATGTGGGATATCTGGTGATGTCACCGCTGTATGATATGCTGTATATGTCTGTAGCCCCTGCCTCTCCGGGGATGGTGCTATTGCTTGTGTGGATGGGTGAGTGTCAGCTCTTTGGCACACGTCTCTGTGCTGTCTGCCGTATGAAGCTTTGTAGAGGACATTATCACCCTTGTTATTACGGGTCACCTGGGTGTAGCTTTCCTTCAGCTTTTGTTGTCAGTGCTCGCGGATAGGACAAGGTCGCGGCGGTCATCGCCTCCTCGCTGTCCATGACATGAGCATCTGAGCGGCGCTCCTCGCTGGCAGCCATCGCAGGACTTTACAATCAGCTTCAATAACATCCATTTTATTTTTATTTATTTATTTATTTCGCTCGTTGGCAGCGGCTCCCAGCGTGGAACCATCTGTCTTTCTATTAGTGTTTTTCGGGCTGTTTTGGAGCCTCTTCTCTTGGCAAAGTCACTTTTATCCTTGGAAACCATTTTTTAAAAAAAAAAGTTTTGTGGCTTCCTGCCGACAGGAGCGAGCGAAAAATTCACAGCTGTTCACTTCCCATCTATACATGATGGATACTATATAGATACTGTAATAATATGTATACTGTATATACCAGAGACATGGATACTAAACATATACTGCATACATGATGGATACTATATAGATACTGTAGTAATATGTATACTGTATATACCAGAGACATGGATACTAAACATATACTGCATACATGATGGATACTATATAGATACTGTAGTAATATGTATACTGTATATACCAGAGACATGGATACTACACATATACTGCATACATGATGGATACTATATAGATACTGTAGTAATATGTATACTGTATATACCAGAGACATGTATACTAAACATATACTGCATACATGATGGATACTATATAGATACTGTAGTAATATGTATACTGTATATACCGGAGACATGTATACTAAACATATACTGCATACATGATGGATACTATATAGATACTGTAGTAATATGTATACTGTATATACCGGAGACATGGATACTACACATATACTGCATACATGATGGATACTATATAGATACTGTAGTAATATGTATACTGTATATACCAGAGACATGTATACTAAACATATACTGCATACATGATGGATACTATATAGATACTGTAGTAATATGTATACTGTATATACCAGAGACATGTATACTAAACATATACTGCATACATGATGGATACTATATAGATACTGTAGTAATATGTATACTGTATATACCGGAGACATGGATACTAAACATATACTGCATACATGATGGATACTATATAGATACTGTAGTAATATGTATACTGTATATACCAGAGACATGGATACTAAACATATACTGCATACATGATGGATACTATATAGATACTGTAGTAATATGTATACTGTATATACCGGAGACATGGATACTAAACAGATACTGCATACATGATGGATACTATATAGATACTGTAGTAATATGTATACTGTATATACCAGAGACATGGATACTAAACAGATACTGCATACATGATGGATACTATATAGATACTGTAGTAATATGTATACTGTATATACCAGAGACATGGATACTAAACATATACTGCATACATGATGGATACTATATAGATACTGTAGTAATATGTATACTGTACATACCAGAGACATGGATACTACACATATACTGCATACATGAAGGATACTATATAGATACTGTAGTAATATGTATACTTGTATATACCAGAGACATGGATACTAAACATATACTGCATACATGATGGATACTATATAGATACTGTAGTAATATGTATACTGTATATACCAGAGACATGGATACTAAACATATACTGTATACATGATGGATACTATATAGATACTGTAGTAATATGTATACTGTATATACCGGAGACATGGATACTAAACATATACTGCATACATGATGGATACTATATAGATACTGTAGTAATATGTATACTGTATATACCGGAGACATGGATACTAAACAAATACTGCATACATGATGGATACTATATAGATACTGTAGTAATATGTATACTGTATATACCGGAGACATGGATACTAAACATATACTGCATACATGATGGATACTATATAGATACTGTAGTAATATGTATACTGTATATACCAGAGACATGGATACTAAACATATACTGCATACATGATGGATACTATATAGATACTGTAGTAATATGTATACTGTATATACCGGAGACATGGATACTAAACATATACTGCATACATGATGGATACTATATAGATACTGTAGTAATATGTATACTGTATATACCAGAGACATGGATACTAAACATATACTGCATACATGATGGATACTATATAGATACTGTAGTAATATGTATACTGTATATACCAGAGACATGGATACTACACATATACTGCATACATGATGGATACTATATAGATACTGTAGTAATATGTATACTGTATATACCAGAGACATGGATACTAAACATATACTGCATACATGATGGATACTATATAGATACTGTAGTAATATGTATACTGTACATACCAGAGACATGGATACTACACATATACTGCATACATGAAGGATACTATATAGATACTGTAGTAATATGTATACTGTATATACCAGAGACATGGATACTAAACATATACTGCATACATGATGGATACTATATAGATACTGTAGTAATATGTATACTGTATATACCAGAGACATGGATACTACACATATACTGCATACATGATGGATACTATATAGATACTGTAATAATATGTATATTGTATATACCAGAGACATGGATACTAAACATATACTGCATACATGATGGATACTATATAGATACTGTAGTAATATGTATACTGTATATACCAGAGACATGGATACTAAACATATACTGCATACATGATGGATACTATATAGATACTGTAGTAATATGTATACTGTATATACCAGAGACATGGATACTAAACATATACTGTATACATGATGGATACTATATAGATACTGTAGTAATATGTATACTGTATATACCGGAGACATGGATACTACACATATACTGCATACATGATGGATACTATATAGATACTGTAGTAATATGTATACTGTATATACCGGAGACATGGATACTAAACAAATACTGCATACATGATGGATACTATATAGATACTGTAGTAATATGTATACTGTATATACCGGAGACATGGATACTAAACATATACTGCATACATGATGGATACTATATAGATACTGTAGTAATATGTATACTGTATATACCGGAGACATGGATACTAAACAAATACTGCATACATGATGGATACTATATAGATACTGTAGTAATATGTATACTGTATATACCGGAGACATGGATACTAAACATATACTGCATACATGATGGATACTATATAGATACTGTAGTAATATGTATACTGTATATACCGGAGACATGGATACTAAACAAATACTGCATACATGATGGATACTATATAGATACTGTAGTAATATGTATACTGTATATACCGGAGACATGGATACTAAACATATACTGCATACATGATGGATACTATATAGATACTGTAGTAATATGTATACTGTATATACCAGAGACATGGATACTAAACATATACTGCATACATGATGGATACTATATAGATACTGTAGTAATATGTATACTGTATATACCAGAGACATGGATACTACACATATACTGCATACATGATGGATACTATATAGATACTGTAGTAATATGTATACTGTATATACCAGAGACATGGATACTAAACATATACTGCATACATGATGGATACTATATAGATACTGTAGTAATATGTATACTGTATATACCGGAGACATGGATACTAAACATATACTGCATACATGATGGATACTATATAGATACTGTAATAATATGTATACTGTATATACCGGAGACATGGATACTAAACATATACTGCATACATGATGGATACTATATAGATACTGTAGTAATATGTATACTGTACATACCAGAGACATGGATACTACACATATACTGCATACATGATGGATACTATATAGATACTGTAGTAATATGTATACTGTATATACCAGAGACATGGATACTAAACATATACTGCATACATGATGGATACTATATAGATACTGTAGTAATATGTATACTGTATATACCAGAGACATGGATACTACACATATACTGCATACATGATGGATACTATATAGATACTGTAGTAATATGTATACTGTATATACCAGAGACATGGATACTAAACATATACTGCATACATGATGGATACTATATAGATACTGTAGTAATATGTATACTGTATATACCGGAGACATGGATACTAAACATATACTGCATACATGATGGATACTATATAGATACTGTAATAATATGTATACTGTATATACCGGAGACATGGATACTAAACATATACTGCATACATGATGGATACTATATAGATACTGTAGTAATATGTATACTGTACATACCAGAGACATGGATACTACACATATACTGCATACATGATGGATACTATATAGATACTGTAGTAATATGTATACTGTATATACCAGAGACATGGATACTAAACATATACTGCATACATGATGCATACTATATAGATACTGTAGTAATATGTATACTGTATATACCAGAGACATGGATACTAAACATATACTGCATACATGATGGATACTATATAGATACTGTAGTAATATGTATACTGTATATACCGGAGACATGGATACTAAACGTATACTGCATACATGATGGATACTATATAGATACTGTAGTAATATGTATACTGTATATACCAGAGACATGGATACTAAACATATACTGCATACATGATGGATACTATATAGATACTGTAGTAATATGTATACTGTATATACCAGAGACATGGATACTAAACATATACTGCATACATGATGGATACTATATAGATACTGTAGTAATATGTATACTGTATATACCAGAGACATGGATACTAAACATATACTGCATACATGATGGATACTATATAGATACTGTAGACGTGGAGGATACATAATATGTATACTGTATATACCAGAGAGATCAATATATGTATACTGCATACATGATGGATACTATATAGATACTGTAGTAATATGTATACTGTATATACCAGAGACATGGATACTAAACATATACTGCATACATGATGGATACTATATAGATACTGTAGTAATATGTATACTGTATATACCAGAGACATGGATACTAAACATATACTGCATACATGATGGATACTATATAGCTACTGTAGTAATATGTATCCTGTATATACCGGAGACATGGATACTAAACATATACTGCATACATGATGGATACTATATAGATACTGTAATATGTATACTGTACATACCAGAGACATGGATACTACACATATACTGCATACATGATGGATACTATATAGATACTGTAATAATATGTATACTGTATATACCAGAGACATGGATACTAAACATACTGCATACATGATGGATACTATATAGATACTGTAATAATATGTATTCTGTACATACCGGAGACATGGATACTAAACATATACTGCATACATGATGGATACTATATAGATACTGTAGTAATATGTATACTGTATATACCGGAGACATGGATACTACACATATACTGCATACATGATGGATACTATATAGATACTGTAGTAATATGTATACTGTATATACCAGAGACATGGATACTAAACATATACTGCATACATGATGCATACTATATAGATACTGTAGTAATATGTATACTGTATATACCAGAGACATGGATACTAAACATATACTGCATACATGATGGATACTATATAGATACTGTAGTAATATGTATACTGTATATACCGGAGACATGGATACTAAACGTATACTGCATACATGATGGATACTATATAGATACTGTAGTAATATGTATACTGTATATACCAGAGACATGGATACTAAACATATACTGCATACATGATGGATACTATATAGATACTGTAGTAATATGTATACTGTATATACCAGAGACATGGATACTAAACATATACTGCATACATGATGGATACTATATAGATACTGTAGTAATATGTATACTGTATATACCGGAGACATGGATACTAAACATATACTGCATACATGATGGATACTATATAGATACTGTAGTAATATGTATACTGTATATACCAGAGACATGGATACTAAACATATACTGCATACATGATGGATACTATATAGATACTGTAGACGTGGAGGATACATAATATGTATACTGTATATACCAGAGAGATCAATATATGTATACTGCATACATGATGGATACTATATAGATACTGTAGTAATATGTATACTGTATATACCAGAGACATGGATACTAAACATATACTGCATACATGATGGATACTATATAGATACTGTAGTAATATGTATACTGTATATACCAGAGACATGGATACTAAACATATACTGCATACATGATGGATACTATATAGATACTGTAATAATTTGTATATTGTACATACCGGAGACATGGATACTAAACATATAGTGCATACATGATGGATACTATATAGATACTGTAGACGTGGAGGATACATAATATGTATACTGTATATACCGGAGAGATCAATATATGTATACTGGATACTAAACATATACTGCATATATGATGGCTGCTATATAGATACTATAGACAGAGGATACATATGTATACTGCATATATCGGATACATCATTATATGTATACTGAATACATCATCGATACTAAATATATACTGAGTACATGATGGATACTATATACTGTAGATACTAGATATGTGATGGATACTATATACTGTAGATACTGGATACACAATATTATATACTGTAGATACTAGATATATGATTAATACTATATACTGTAGATACTAGATACATGATGGGTACTATATACTGTAGATACTGGATATGTGATGGATACTATATACTGTAGATACTGGATATGTGATGGGTACTATATACTGTAGATACTGGATATGTAATGGGTACTATATACTGTAGATACTGGATATGTGATGGTACTATATACTGTAGATACTGGATACGTGATGGATACTATATACTGTAGATACTGGATATGTGATGATAGTATATACTGTAGATACTGGATATGTGATGGGTACTATATACTGTAGATACTGGATATGTGATGGTACTATATACTGTAGACTGACTGATACGTGATGGATACTATATACTGTAGATACTGGATATGTGATGATACTATATACTGTAGATACTGGATATGTGATGGTACTATATACTGTAGATACTGGATATGTGATGGTACTATATACTGTAGATACTGGATATGTGATGGTACTATATACTGTAGATACTGGATATGTGATGGTACTATATACTGTAGATACTGGATATGTGATGGATACTATATACTGTAGATACTGGATATGTGATGGTACTATATACTGTAGATACTGGATATGTGATGGTACTATATACTGTAGATACTGGATATGTGATGGTACTATATACTGTAGATACTGGATATGTGATGGGTACTATATACTGTAGATACTGGATATGTGATGGGTACTATATACTGTAGATACTGGATATGTGATGGATACTATATACTGTAGATACTGGATATGTGATGGATACTATATACTGTAGATACTGGATATGTTGATGGGTACTATATACTGTAGATACTGGATATGTGATGATACTATATACTGTAGATACTGGATATGTGATGATACTATATACTGTAGATACTGGATATGTGATGGTACTATATACTGTAGATACTGGATATGTGATGGTACTATATACTGTAGATACTGGATATGTGATGGTACTATATACTGTAGATACTGGATATGTGATGGTACTATATACTGTAGATACTGGATATGTGATGGTACTATATACTGTAGATACTGGATATGTGATGGATACTATATACTGTAGATACTGGATATGTGATGGTACTATATACTGTAGATACTGGATATGTGATGGTACTATATACTGTAGATACTGGATATGTGATGGTACTATATACTGTAGATACTGGATATGTGATGGGTACTATATACTGTAGATACTGGATATGTGATGGGTACTATATACTGTAGATACTGGATATGTGATGGATACTATATACTGTAGATACTGGATATGTGATGGTACTATATACTGTAGATACTAGATATATGATGGGTACTATATACTGTAGATACTGGATATGTGATGGATACTATATACTGTAGATACTGGATATGTGATGGTACTATATACTGTAGATACTGGATATGTGATGGGTACTATATACTGTAGATACTGGCTATGTGATGGATACTATATACTGTAGATACTGGCTATGTGATGGATACTATATACTGTAGATACTGGATACACAATATATACTGTAGATACTGGATATGTGATGGTACTATATACTGTAGATACTGGATATGTGATGGTACTATATACTGTAGATACTGGATATGTGATGGTACTATATACTGTAGATACTGGATATGTGATGGTACTATATACTGTAGATACTGGATATATGATGGGTACTATATACTGTAGATACTGGATATGTGATGGTACTATATACTGTAGATACTGGATATGTGATGGGTACTATATACTGTAGATACTGGATATGTGATGGGTACTATATACTGTAGATACTGGATATGTGATGGGTACTATATACTGTAGATACTGGATATATGATGGTACTATATACTGTAGATACTGGATATGTGATGGTACTATATACTGTAGATACTGGATATGTGATGGTACTATATACTGTAGATACTGGATATGTGATGGTACTATATACTGTAGATACTGGATATGTGATGGATACTATATACTGTAGATACTGGATATGTGATGGTACTATATACTGTAGATACTGGATATGTGATGGTACTATATACTGTAGATACTGGATATGTGATGGTACTATATACTGTAGATACTGGATATGTGATGGGTACTATATACTGTAGATACTGGATATGTGATGGGTACTATATACTGTAGATACTGGATATGTGATGGATACTATATACTGTAGATACTGGATATGTGATGGATACTATATACTGTAGATACTGGATATGTGATGGGTACTATATACTGTAGATACTGGATATGTGATGATACTATATACTGTAGATACTGGATATGTGATGATACTATATACTGTAGATACTGGATATGTGATGGTACTATATACTGTAGATACTGGATATGTGATGGTACTATATACTGTAGATACTGGATATGTGATGGTACTATATACTGTAGATACTGGATATGTGATGGTACTATATACTGTAGATACTGGATATGTGATGGTACTATATACTGTAGATACTGGATATGTGATGGATACTATATACTGTAGATACTGGATATGTGATGGTACTATATACTGTAGATACTGGATATGTGATGGTACTATATACTGTAGATACTGGATATGTGATGGTACTATATACTGTAGATACTGGATATGTGATGGGTACTATATACTGTAGATACTGGATATGTGATGGGTACTATATACTGTAGATACTGGATATGTGATGGATACTATATACTGTAGATACTGGATATGTGATGGTACTATATACTGTAGATACTAGATATATGATGGGTACTATATACTGTAGATACTGGATATGTGATGGATACTATATACTGTAGATACTGGATATGTGATGGTACTATATACTGTAGATACTGGATATGTGATGGGTACTATATACTGTAGATACTGGCTATGTGATGGATACTATATACTGTAGATACTGGCTATGTGATGGATACTATATACTGTAGATACTGGATACACAATATATACTGTAGATACTGGATATGTGATGGTACTATATACTGTAGATACTGGATATGTGATGGTACTATATACTGTAGATACTGGATATGTGATGGTACTATATACTGTAGATACTGGATATGTGATGGTACTATATACTGTAGATACTGGATATATGATGGGTACTATATACTGTAGATACTGGATATGTGATGGGTACTATATACTGTAGATACTGGATATGTGATGGTACTATATACTGTAGATACTGGATATGTGATGGGTACTATATACTGTAGATACTGGATATGTGATGGGTACTATATACTGTAGATACTGGATATGTGATGGGTACTATATACTGTAGATACTGGATATATGATGGTACTATATACTGTAGATACTGGATATGTGATGGTACTATATACTGTAGATACTGGATATGTGATGGTACTATATACTGTAGATACTGGATATGTGATGATACTATATACTGTAGATACTGGATATGTGATGGTACTATATACTGCAGATACTGGATATGTGATGGTACTATATACTGTAGATACTGGATATGTGATGGATACTATATACTGTAGATACTGGATATGTGATGGATACTATATACTGTAGATACTGGATATGTGATGGGTACTATATACTGTAGATACTGGATATGTGATGGGTACTATATACTGTAGATACTGGATATATGATGGTACTATATACTGTAGATACTGGATATGTGATGGTACTATATATTGTAGATACTGGATATGTGATGGTACTATATACTGTAGATGCTGGATATGTGATGGTACTATATACTGTAGATACTGGATATGTGATGGGTACTATATACTGTAGATACTGGATATGTGATGGTACTATATACTGTAGATACTGGATACATGATGGATACTATATACTGTAGATACTGGATATGTGATGATACTATATACTGTAGATACTGGCTATGTGATGGTACTATATACTGTAGATACTGGATATGTGATGGTACTATATACTGTAGATACTGGATATGTGATGGTACTATATACTGTAGATACTGGATATGTGATGGGTACTATATACTGTAGATACTGGATATGTGATGGGTACTATATACTGTAGATACTGGATATGTGATGGTACTATATACTGTAGATACTGGATATGTGATGGATACTATATACTGTAGATACTAGATATATGATGGGTACTATATACTGTAGATACTGGATATGTGATGGGTACTATATACTGTAGATACTGGATATGTGATGGATACTATATACTGTAGATACTGGATATGTGATGGTACTATATACTGTAGATACTGGATATGTGATGGGTACTATATACTGTAGATACTGGATATGTGATGGGTACTATATACTGTAGATACTGGATATGTGATGGTACTATATACTGTAGATACTGGATACATGATGGATACTATATACTGTAGATACTGGATATGTGATGATACTATATACTGTAGATACTGGCTATGTGATGGTACTATATACTGTAGATACTGGATATGTGATGGTACTATATACTGTAGATACTGGATATGTGATGGTACTATATACTGTAGATACTGGATATGTGATGGGTACTATATACTGTAGATACTGGATATGTGATGGTACTATATACTGTAGATACTGGATATGTGATGGATACTATATACTGTAGATACTAGATATATGATGGGTACTATATACTGTAGATACTGGATATGTGATGGGTACTATATACTGTAGATACTGGATATGTGATGGATACTATATACTGTAGATACTGGATATGTGATGGTACTATATACTGTAGATACTGGATATGTGATGGGTACTATATACTGTAGATACTGGATATGTGATGGGTACTATATACTGTAGATACTGGATATGTGATGGGTACTATATACTGTAGATACTGGATATGTGATGGGTACTATATACTGTAGATACTGGATATGTGATGGTACTATATACTGTAGATACTGGATATGTGATGGATACTATATACTGTAGATACTGGATATGTGATGGTACTATATACTGTAGATACTAGATATATGATGGATACTATATACTGTAGATACTGGATACATGATTGATACTATATACTGTAGATACTGGATATGTGATGGTACTATATACTGTAGATACTGGATATGTGATGGTACTATATACTGTAGATACTGGATATGTGATGGATACTATATACTGTAGATACTGGATATGTGATGGTACTATATACTGTAGATACTGGATATGTGATGGATACTATATACTGTAGATACTGGATATGTGATGGTACAATATACTGTAGATACTGGATATGTGATGGGTACTATATACTGTAGATACTGGATATGTGATGGGTACT
This sequence comes from Anomaloglossus baeobatrachus, assembly GCF_048569485.1. Classification (NCBI taxonomy): domain Eukaryota; kingdom Metazoa; phylum Chordata; class Amphibia; order Anura; family Aromobatidae; genus Anomaloglossus; species Anomaloglossus baeobatrachus. The sequence continues at coordinate 5,146,002 of NC_134356.1, read as the reverse complement.
ATATACTGTAGATACTGGATATGTGATACTATATACTGTAGATACTGGATATGTGATACTATATACTGTAGATACTGGATATGTGATGGGTACTATATACTGTAGATACTAGATATATGATGGATACTATATACTGTAGATACTGGATATGTGATGGATACTATATACTGTAGATACTGGATATGTGATGGATACTATATACTGTAGATACTGGATATGTGATGGTACTATATACTGTAGATACTAGATATATGATGGATACTATATACTGTAGATACTGGATACATGATTGATACTATATACTGTAGATACTGGATATGTGATGGTACTATATACTGTAGATACTGGATATGTGATGGGTACTATATACTGTAGATACTGGATATGTGATGGATACTATATACTGTAGATACTGGATATGTGATGGTACAATATACTGTAGATACTGGATATGTGATGGGTACTATATACTGTAGATACTGGATATGTGATGGGTACTATATACTGTAGATACTGGATATGTGATACTATATACTGTAGATACTGGATATGTGATACTATATACTGTAGATACTGGATATGTGATGGGTACTATATACTGTAGATACTAGATATATGATGGATACTATATACTGTAGATACTGGATATGTGATGGATACTATATACTGTAGATACTGGATATGTGATGGATACTATATACTGTAGATACTGGATATGTGATGGTACTATATACTGTAGATACTAGATATATGATGGATACTATATACTGTAGATACTGGATACATGATTGATACTATATACTGTAGATACTGGATATGTGATGGTACTATATACTGTAGATACTGGATATGTGATGGGTACTATATACTGTAGATACTGGATATGTGATGGATACTATATACTGTAGATACTGGATATGTGATGGATACTATATACTGTAGATACTGGATATGTGATGGTACTATATACTGTAGATACTAGATATATGATGGATACTATATACTGTAGATACTGGATACATGATTGATACTATATACTGTAGATACTGGATATGTGATGGTACTATATACTGTAGATACTGGATATGTGATGGGTACTATATACTGTAGATACTGGATATGTGATGGATACTATATACTGTAGATACTGGATACATGATTGATACTATATACTGTAGATACTGGATACATGATTGATACTATATAGATTGGATACAGAATATTATATACATGTTGGACCTTATATAGATAACGCCCAGCAGTATACGCGGGATATACTGTACATTATATACAGCATCATATACATGCTATATATAGAAACCTCGGTCTATATGCGGGGTATTGTCTGTATCCTGTATGCCGGGGGCTGTATATTACACGTGTGTGTGGGAGTACCTGATCTATTCTGCTGGCTGTATACTATATACTGGGCGGATGTGATGTGTGGGGTTTTGGGGTCTCCTATGTCCTATTTCACCAGTTTCCCCTCGTGTCTTCTCCAGGTCCAGGGTCAGCTGCCCCCCCTGATGATCCCCGTGTTCCCTCCGGACCAGAGGACGCTGGCGGCGGCAGCAGCGGCTCAGCAAGGCTTCCTCATCCCCCCGGGGTTCAGCTACAAGGCCGGGTGCAGTAAGTAGCAGTATATATATATAGGGCGGTGGTGATCTGTTACTCCGGCTCCGGCAGCCGTACACTCCTCACACTGTTCTGCAAATGCAACTTTTTATCCATTTTGAGAAAAAATATTTTTTTGCAGGATCCGTTTTTTTTATCATTGGAGTCTATGGAGAACGGATCCGTTACCTGATCACTGTTTATCCTTTATTTGTGAGGGATCTGTTACATGATCACTATTTATCCTTCATTTGTGAGGGATCTGTTACCTGATCACTGTTCATCCTGCGCTTTTCCTGCATTTGTGAGGGATCTGTTACCTGATCACTGTTCATCCTGCGCTTTTCCTGCATTTGTGAGGGATCTGTTACCTGATCACTGTTCATCCTGCGCTTTTCCTGCATTTGTGAGGGATCTGTTACCTGATCACTATTCATCCTGCGCTTTTCCTGCATTTGGGAGGGATCTGTTACCTGATCACTATTCATCCTGCGCTTTTCCTGCATTTGTGAGGGATCTGTTACCTGATCACTATTCATCCTGCGCTTTTCCTGCATTTTGGAGGCATCCGTTACCTGATCACTATTCATCCTGCGCTTTTCCTGCATTTGGGAGGGATCTGTTACCTGATCACTATTCATCCTGCGCTTTTCCTGCATTTGTGAGGGATCTGTTACCTGATCACTGTTCATCCTGCGCTTTTCCTGCATTTTGGAGGGATCCGTTACCTGATCACTATTCATCCTGCGCTTTTCCTGCATTTTGGAGGGATCTGTTACCTGATCACTATTCATCCTGCGCTTTTCCTGCGTTTGTGAGGGATCTGTTACCTGATCACTATTCATCCTGCGCTTTTCCTGCGTTTGTGAGGGATCTGTTACCTGATCACTATTCATCCTGCGCTTTTCCTGCATTTGTGAGGGATCCGTTACCTGATCACTATTCATCCTGTGCTTTTCCTGCATTTGGGAGGGATCTGTTACCTGATCCCTATTTATCCTGCGCTTTTCCTGCATTTGGGAGGGATCTGCGATTTTCTTACTGGATCAATTTGAAATAGTGATCAGGCAACGGATCCGTCCTCCATAGACTCCAATGTTAAAAGAAACGGATCCTGCAGAATCTATTATTTCAAAACAGACAAGAATTTTGGGTTTGCAGAAATGTTTTTCCAGCGGATTCCTGCAGGATCCGCTCCAATGGGCGAATATTGCTGTGTGAACGCCGCCTAAGAGACCCCGTGAGAATGTTTAAAGGGTTTGCACAATCTCAGCTCACCTCCCTGGTGTATAGAGCCCCCTCCCTTGTGTATACAGCCCCCTCCCCGGTGTATAGAGCCCCCTCCCTGGTGTATAGAGCCCCCTCCTCGGTGTATAGAGCCCCATCCCCGGTGTATAGAGCCCCCTCCCCAGTGTATAGAGCCCCCTCCCCGGTGTATAGAGCCCCATCCCCGGTGTATAGAGCCCCCTCCCCAGTGTATAGAGCCCCCTCCCCGGTGTATAGAGCCCCCTCCCCGGTGTATAGAGCCCCCTCCCCGGTGTATAGAGCCCCCTCCCCGGTGTATAGAGCCCCCTCCCTGGTGTATAGAGCCCCCTCCTCTGTGTATAGAGCCCCCTCCTCTGTGTATAGAGCCCCCTCCTCTGTGTATAGAGCCCCCTCCTCTGTGTATAGAGCCCCCTCCTCTGTGTATAGAGCCCCCTCCTCTGTGTATAGAGCCCCCTCCCCGGTGTATACAGCCCCCTCCCCGGTGTATACAGCCCCCTCCTCTGTGTATAGAGCCCCCTCCCCGGTGTATAGAGCCCCCTCCCCGGTGTATAGAGCCCCCTCCCCGGTGTATAGAGCCCCCTCCCCGGTGTATACAGCCCCCTCCCCGGTGTATAGAGCCCCCTCCCCGGTGTATACAGCCCCCTCCTCTGTGTATACAGCCCCCCCTCTGTGTATAGAGCCCCCTCCCCTGTGTATAGAGCCCCCTCCCCTGTGTATAGAGCCCCCTCCCCTGTGTATAGAGCCCCCTCCCCGGTGTATAGAGCCCCCTCCCCGGTGTATAGAGCCCCCTCCCCGGTGTATAGAGCCCCCTCCCCGGTGTATAGAGCCCCCTCCCCGGTGTATAGAGCCCCCTCCCCGGTGTATACAGCCCCCTCCTCTGTGTATACAGCCCCCCCTCTGTGTATACAGCCCCCTCCCCGGTGTATGGAGCCCCCTCCCCGGTGTATGGAGCCCCCTCCCCGGTGTATACAGCCCCCTCCTCGGTGTATACAGCCCCCTCCCCGGTGTATACAGCCCCCTCCTCTGTGTATACAGCCCCCTCCTCTGTGTATACAGCCCCCTCCTCTGTGTATAGAGCCCCCTCCCCAGTGTATACAGCCCCCTCCCCGGTGCATAGAGCCCCCTCCTCTGTGTATAGAGCCCCCTCCCCGGTGTATGGAGCCCCCTCCCCGGTGTATACAGCCCCCTCCCCGGTGTATACAGCCCCCTCCCCGGTGTATACAGCCCCCTCCTCTGTGTATACAGCCCCCTCCCCGGTGTATACAGCCCCCTCCCCGGTGTATACAGCCCCCTCCTCGGTGTATACAGCCCCCTCCCCAGTGTATACAGCCCCCTCCTCTGTGTACATCCCCCTCCCGAGGTGACATTAGCCATGGCTCTGTGGTCGCTCTCCTGGAAGACCTCATGACTTTTGCTCAGTGAAACAAATTTCTCCTTTATCCGTCATAATCTATTCTGTATCATCAGCCGAGTGCGGAGATAAAGAGATAATCAGATCAGCGGCCAAACACACAGCGCTCCGCTGATCCTTATTAATTGCACAGAAAGACTTTAAATATGTTGTCAGGTCGCTTTAAGCCGATGTCTCGTTATCAGGTCATGGGCGAGAGATCCGTGGCAATCATTGTTACCCCTGCGTGCGCTCCCTCGCCCCCGTGCATGCGTGCGAACGTACGTGCACCCTCGCCCTAGACGCACCCTCAGCCAGGCCCCTGCGCATGCGTGCCAACGTACGTGCATCCTCGACCCTAGACGTGCCCTCACCCAGGCCCCCGCGCATGCGTGCGAACGTACGTGCACCCTCGCCCTGGACGCGACCTCAGCCAGGCCCCCGCGCATGCGTGCGAATGTACGTGCACCCTAGACCCTAGAAACGCCCTCACCCAAGCCCCTGCGCATGCGTGCGAACGTACGTGCATTCTCGACCCTAGACGTGCCCTCACCCAGGCCTCCGCGCATGCGTGCGAACGTACGTGCACCCTCGCCCTGGACGCGACCTCAGCCAGGCCCCCGCGCATGCGTGCGAATGTACGTGCACCCTAGACCCTAGAAATGCCCTCACCCAAGCCCCTGCGCATGCGTGCCAACGTACGTGCACCCTCGCCCTAGACGCGCCCTCAGCCAGGCCCCTGCGCATGCGTGCCAACATACGTGCATTCTCGACCCTAGACGTGCCCTCACCCAGGCCCCCGCGCATGCGTGCCAACGTACGTGCACCCTCGCCCTAGACACGACCTCAGCCAGGCCCCCGCGCATGCGTGCCAACGTACGTGCACCCTCGCCCTAGATGCGCCCTCACCCAGGCCCCTGCGCATGCATGCGAACGTAAGTGCATCCTCGACCCTGGGCGCGCCCTCACCCAGGCCCCCGCGCACACCCTGCATTCTGGAGAGTTCCCCCCCCATTCGATCTTTGCATTCTGGAGAAACCCCCCCCCCCCCATGTGAGCCCTGTATTCTGCAGAGACCCACCCGTGATACCTGCATTCTGGAGAACCCCCCCCCCATGTGAGCCCTGTATTCTGGAGAGGCCCCCCCATGTGAGCCCTTTATTCTGGAGAGACCCCTCCCCCCATGTGACCCCTGCATTTGCTGCAGTTAGGGGGTCCCAGTTTCTTCTTTGCTGCTGCATTTTGCTCTCGTTCATCTTTGATCAGATCTTGCGGAGCAGATAAAAGCCGCTGACGACCCTCACTCTCTTTTTCAGGTGACCCGTACCCTGTACAGCTTATTCCAACCACCATGGCAGCCGCCGCAGCTGCCGCCGCCACCCCGGGCCTGGGACCCCTGCAGCTACAGGTAAGCCCCCCAATAACGCTCCTTGTATGTGTGTAAGGCTCTGGGGACCCCTGCAGGTACAGATAAGCCCCCCAATAACGCTCCTTGTGTGTGTGTAGGGCTCTGGGGACCCCTGCAGGTACATGTAAGCCCCTGATAACGCTCCTGTATGTGTATAGGGCTCTGGGGACCCCTGCAGGTACAGGTAAGCCCCCGATAATGCTCCTTGTGTGTGTGTAGGGCTCTGGGGACCCCTGCAGGTACATGTAAGCCCCTGATAACGCTCCTTGTATGTGTATAGGGCTCTGGGGACCCCTGTAGGTACAGCTGAGCCCCCGATAATGCTCCTTGTATGTGTATAGGGCTCTGGGGACCCCTGCAGGTACAGGTGAGCCCCCGATAATGCTCCTTGTATGTGTATAGGGCTCTGGGGACCCCTGCAGGTACAGGTAAGCCCCCGATAACGCTCCTTGTATGTGTATAGGGCTCTGGGGACCCCTGCAGGTACAGGTAAGCCCCCGATAATGCTCCTTGTATGTGTATAGGGCTCTGGGGACCCCTGCAGGTACAGGTGAGCCCCCGATAATGCTCCTTGTATGTGCATAGGGCTCTGGGGACCCCTGCAGGTACAGGTGAGCCCCCGATAATGCTCCCTGTATGTGTATAGGGCTCTGGAGACCCCTGCAGGTACAGGTGAGCCCCCGATAATGCTCCCTGTATGTGTATAGGGCTCTGGGGACCCCTGCAGGTACAGGTAAGCCCCCGATAATGCTCCTTGTATGTGTATAGGGCTCTGGGGACCCCTGCAGGTACAGGTAAGCCCCCGATAACGCTCCTTGTATGTGTATAGGGCTCTGGGGACCCCTGCAGGTACAGGTAAGCCCCCGATAATGCTCCTTGTATGTGTATAGGGCTCTGGGGACCCCTGCAGGTACAGGTGAGCCCCCGATAATGCTCCTTGTATGTGCATAGGGCTCTGGGGACCCCTGCAGGTACAGGTGAGCCCCCGATAATGCTCCCTGTATGTGTATAGGGCTCTGGAGACCCCTGCAGGTACAGGTGAGCCCCCGATAATGCTCCCTGTATGTGTATAGGGCTCTGGGGACCCCTGCAGGTACAGGTAAGCCCAGGATAACGCTCCTTGTATGTGTATAGGGCTCTGGAGACCCCTGCAGGTACAGGTAAGCCCCCGATAACGCTCCTTGTATGTGTATAGGGCTCTGGGGACCCCTGCAGCTACAGGTAAGCCCCCGATAATGCTCCTTGTATGTGTATAGGGCTCTGGGGACCCCTGCAGGTACAGGTGAGCCCCCGATAATGCTCCTTGTATGTGTATAGGGCTCTGGGGACCCCTGCAGGTACAGGTAAGCCCCCGATAACGCTCCTTGTATGTGTGTAGGGTTCTGGGGACCCCTGCAGGTACAGGTAAGCCCCCGATAACGCTCCTTGTATGTGTATAGGGCTCTGGGGACCCTGCAGATACAGGTGAGCCCCCGATAATGCTCCCTGTATGTGTATAGGGCTCTGGGGACCCCTGCAGGTACAGGTAAGCCCCCGATAACGCTCCTTGTATGTGTATAGGGCTCTGGGGACCCCTGCAGGTACAGGTAAGCCCCTGATAACGCTCCTTGTATGTGTGTAGGGCTCTGGGGACCCCTGCAGGTACAGGTAAGCCCCCCAATAACGCTCCTTGTGTGTGTGTAGGGCTCTGGGGACCCCTGCAGGTACAGGTAAGCCCCTGATAACGCTCCTTGTATGTGTATAGGGCTCTGGGGACCCCTGCAGGTACAGGTAAGCCCCCGATAACGCTCCTTGTATGTGTATAGGGCTCTGGGGACCCCTGCAGGTACAGGTAAGCCCCTGATAACGCTCCTTGTATGTGTATAGGGCTCTGGGGACCTCTGCAGGTACATGTAAGCCCCCGATAATGCTCCTTGTATGTGTATAGGGCTCTGGGGACCCCTGCAGGTACAGGTAAGCCCCCGATAACGCTCCTTGTATGTGTGTAGGGCTCTGGGGACCCCTGCAGGTACAGGTAAGCCCCCGATAACGCTCCTTGTATGTGTATAGGGCTCTGGGGACCCCTGCAGGTACAGGTAAGCCCCCGATAACGCTCCTTGTATGTGTATAGGGCTCTGGGGACCCCTGCAGGTACATGTAAGCCCCTGATAACGCTCCCTGTATGTGTGTAGGGCTCTGGGGACCCCTGCAGGTACAGGTAAGCCCCCCAATAACGCTCCTTGTATGTGTGTAGGGATCTGGAGACCCCTGCAGGTACAGGTAAGCCCCCGATAACGCTCCTTGTGTGTGTATAGGGATCTGGGGACCCCTGCAGGTACAGGTAAGCCCCTGATAACGCTCCTTGTATGTGTATAGGGCTCTGGGGACCCCTGCAGGTACAGCTGAGCCCCCGATAACGCTCCTTGTATGTGTATAGGGATCTGGGGACCCCTGCAGGTACAGGTAAGCCCCCCAATAACGCTCCTTGTGTGTGTGTAGGGCTCTGGGGACCCCTGCAGGTACAGGTAAGCCCCCCAATAACGCTCCTTGTGTGTGTGTAGGGCTCTGGGGACCCCTGCAGGTACAGATAAGCCCCCCAATAACGCTCCTTGTGTGTGTGTAGGGATCTGGGGACCCCTGCAGGTACAGGTAAGCCCCCCAATAACGCTCCTTGTGTGTGTGTAGGGCTCTGGGGACCCCTGCAGGTACAGGTAAGCCCCCCAATAACGCTCCTTGTGTGTGTGTAGGGCTCTGGGGACCCCTGCAGGTACAGGTAAGCCCCTGATAACGCTCCTTGTATGTGTATAGGGCTCTGGGGACCCCTGCAGGTACAGGTAAGCCCCCCAATAACGCTCCTTGTGTGTGTGTAGGGCTCTGGGGACCCCTGCAGGTACAGGTAAGCCCCTGATAACGCTCCTTGTATGTGTGTAGGGCTCTGGGGACCCCTGCAGGTACAGGTAAGCCCCCGATAACGCTCCTTGTATGTGTGTAGGGCTCTGGGGACCCCTGCAGGTACAGGTAAGCCCCCGATAACGCTCCTTGTATGTGTGTAGGGCTCTGGGGACCCCTGCAGGTACAGGTAAGCCCCCGATAACGCTCCTTGTATGTGTGTAGGGCTCTGGGGACCCCTGCAGGTACAGGTAAGCCCCCGATAACGCTCCTTGTATGTGTGTAGGGCTCTGGGGACCCCTGCAGGTACAGGTAAGCCCCCGGTAACGCTCCTTGTATGTGTGTAGGGCTCCTCGGGGGTGGTGACCTTTACTGTTAGGGGCTTAGCTTAGAGAATGAGCCTCTGATATTGCGTGCACAGATGGTCAGCGCACAGTGTCTGCAGACGTTGTGTCCGGGGGGCCGGCGGTGGACGCGTTGTAGGAGGCGCTGGATCTGGGGAACCTGTCCGCCTCCGCCGTGTATGTAACGTGGAGCCAGACCCCGGATTGACTTCCCCAGATGTGGCCCCGGGGCCCTGACCCCGCTCTGCGTGCCGGAGACCTGTGGCCCTTCCGTATGGGCAGAGGTGACGCCATGTTGAATTTGGCAGCTGCGGCCGCTGTCGCCCGTTCTCCAGGGTGCGCTCTGGGGGTATCAGTGATCCGGGTCCCCCGAGCCCGTGAATCCTCCCTGCCATTGTTCTCATTTCCCGGACCATAGTTTGTTAATCAGGACACGACAATGGCGCTGATTAATTGGCAGTAATACGGGCGAGCGGAGCGCGCGGTGCGGAGCGGACGGCAGCTGCTGCATTTCATTTCCCCTGTAAACAATATGACAATGAGATTTGGCACAATACTTCTCCCGGTGAAGTCTCACCTTGCTGCCCCCCGCCGCCGGCACTTCCCCCGGAGACCCTCGCTGCCGCTAACCCGCTCCATACAACACAATGCGGACCCGTGTGCATCTGTCCGCAAGAGAAAGCGGCGCACGATGGATAGAAAGAGCCGAAGACGCCGCAGCTTCTGTCATCAAAAGCGCAACATTTGTATCCGAAACGTGACCTGAGTCTCCCAATGCGCTGAAGTCTGCTCCACCTGCGCATTACAGTGCACACTCCCAGGACGGCCATCGCCCCACAGAAGCCTCCACCCGCTGCACAGAGAGAGGATGAGGGGAGTAGTCACTGGGTGACTTGTGCTCACGGAGGCGGCAGACCATCCGGCTCTTCACAGCGCAGTATTTAGGTCGCTCGTCCGCCCCCCGGCCCATGTGGGTTGGCATTAAAGCCATGGAAAGGCTTTGCCCGGGGGCAGATTGTGCTCAGCCACCGCCGACGTTGTGATCACCGCCCAGAAGGGGCCCCGCAGCGCGCTGACATTTGGACAAAGCAAACGGCGAGATGGCGAATGTCTCTGTGTCCCCCCCACCATTGTATCCAGCCAGGAGGACCGGGCAGCATGGGAGTTGTAGTCCACAGTGGTCTGGTTTGCGTTTCTGACACTAACATGGCTGGAAAGCCGAATGACAACCCCTCCGGAGCTCCGGTTGCAGCCGTGTTGGTTATCACCCAGCTTTCCTAGAGTCAGGAACGGCAGAGGATAATATGTATCCCTATGTATCTAAGCAGAGCGGACACTCGAGAGTACCGATATCTGTCTGACAACCCCTCCGGAGCTCCGGTTGCAGCCGTGTTGGTTGTCACCCAGCTTTCCTAGAGTCAGGAACGGCTAGTCTGTCTAGGAATAGCATAGGATAATCTGTATCCCTATGTATCTCAGCAGAGCCGACACTCGAGAGTACCGATATCTGTCTGACAACCTCTCCGGAGCTCCGGTTGCAGCCGTGCAGGTTGTCACCCAGCTTTCCGAGCATGGGAATGTTTTGTCGGGGAGCTGGGTACTATTACTGTGGTGTTCTCGGCCCTTCTTCTCCCTGGATTCCTGCGTTCCGGGGTCCTTGGGATTTCTGCACGCTCCGGATCTCGGGGTGGCAGCCGCGACATTGTCACCACGGCGTCTCGCGGTCGCTATAATATTTATCATGATCTTGCTTGTTTAATGTCACCTAATGCGATAATATAAGCACGGGGTGAATATAATGGAAGCGGCGTCCTGTAAATCCGGGAGAATGAGACGTAATTACCCTCGTTATCACGGGGGAGGGATAATTGCTTTAATTATCTGGGGCACAAATGAAGGAAAATCAGGATTTCTGCTGAAAGAAAAGGAAAAAAATTAAAATGTAAAACTGCTGTGAAGTCACCTGAGCGAGGGATGATTGTCAGCTCTGCAGCCCAGAGAATTCCCACCCAGCTCTCCTATACCCCCCGTGTCACTCCTCACCACAGTATAGAGAATTCCCACCCAGCTCTCCTATACCCCCCGTGTCACCCCTCTCTGCACTATAGAGAATTCCCACCCAGCTCTCCTATACTCCCCGTGTCACTCCTCACCACAGTATAGAGAATTCCAACCCAGCTCTCCTATACTCCCCGTGTCACTCCTCACCACAGTATAGAGAATTCCCACCCAGCTCTCCTATACCCCCCGTGTCACTCCTCACCACAGTATAGAGAATTCCCACCCAGCTCTCCTATACCCCCCGTGTCACCCCTCTCTGCACTATAGAGAATTCCCACCCAGCTCTCCTATACTCCCCGTGTCACTCCTCACCACAGTATAGAGAATTCCCACCCAGCTCTCCTATACTCCCCGTGTCACTCCTCACCACAGTATAGAGAATTCCCACCCAGCTCTCCTATACCCCCCGTGTCACTCCTCTCCACAGTATATTGAATTCCCACCCAGCTCTCCTATACTCCCCGTGTCACTCCTCACCACAGTATAGAGAATTCCCACCCAGCTCTCCTATACTCCCCGTGTCACTCCTCACCACAGTATAGAGAATTCCCACCCAGCTCTCCTATACTCCCCGTGTCACTCCTCACCGCAGTATAGAGAATTCCCACCCAGCTCTCCTATACCCCCCGTGTCACTCCTCACCACAGTATAGAGAATTCCCACCCAGCTCTCCTATACTCCCCGTGTCACTCCTCACCACAGTATAGAGAATTCCCACCCAGCTCTCCTATACTCCCCGTGTCACTCCTCACCACAGTATAGAGAATTCCCACCCAGCTCTCCTATACCCCCCGTGTCACTCCTCTCCACAGTATATTGAATTCCCACCCAGCTCTCCTATATTCCCCGTGTCACTCCTCACCACAGTATAGAGAATTCCCACCCAGCTCTCCTATACCCCCCGTGTCACTCCTCACCACAGTATAGAGAATTCCCACCCAGCTCTCCTATACCCCCCGTGTCACCCCTCTCTGCAGTATAGAGAATTCCCACCCAGCTCTCCTATACTCCCCGTGTCACTCCTCACCGCAGTATAGAGAATTCCCACCCAGCTCTCCTATACCCCCCGTGTCACTCCTCTCCACAGTATAGAGAATTCCCACCCAGCTCTCCTATACTCCCCGTGTCACTCCTCACCGCAGTATAGAGAATTCCCACCCAGCTCTCCTATACTCCCCGTGTCACTCCTCTCCACAGTATAGAGAATTCCCACCCAGCTCTCCTATACTCCCCGTGTCACTCCTCTCTGCAGTATAGAGAATTCCCACCCAGCTCTCCTATACTCCCCGTGTCACCCCTCACCACAGTATAGAGAATTCCCACCCAGCTCTCCTATACTCCCCGTGTCACTCCTCTCTGCAGTATAGAGAATTCCCACCCAGCTCTCCTATACTCCCCGTGTCACTCCTCTCTGCAGTATAGAGAATTCCCACCCAGCTCTCCTATACTCCCCGTGTCACTCCTCTCCACAGTATAGAGAATTCCCACCCAGCTCTCCTATACTCCCCGTGTCACTCCTCACCACAGTATAGAGAATTCCCACCCAGCTCTCCTATACTCCCCGTGTCACTCCTCTCTGCAGTATAGAGAATTCCCACCCAGCTCTCCTATACTCCCCGTGTCACTCCTCTCCACAGTATAGAGAATTCCCACCCAGCTCTCCTATACTCCCCGTGTCACTCCTCTCCACAGTATAGAGAATTCCCACCCAGCTCTCCTATACTCCCCGTGTCACTCCTCACCACAGTATAGAGAATTCCCACCCAGCTCTCCTATACCCCCCGTGTCACTCCTCACCACAGTATAGAGAATTCCCACCCAGCTCTCCTATACTCCCCGTGTCACCCCTCTCCACAGTATAGAGAATTCCCACCCAGCTCTCCTATACTCCCCGTGTCACTCCTCTCCACAATATAGAGAATTCCCACCCAGCTCTCCTATACTCCCCGTGTCACTCCTCACCACAGTATAGAGAATTCCCACCCAGCTCTCCTATACTCCCCGTGTCACTCCTCACCACAGTATAGAGGATTCCCACCCAGCTCTCCTATACTCCCCGTGTCACCCCTCACCACAGTATAGAGAATTCCCACCCAGCTCTCCTATACTCCCCGTGTCACCCCTCACCACAGTATAGAGAATTCCCACCCAGCTCTCCTATACTCCCCGTGTCACCCCTCACCACAGTATAGAGAATTCCCACCCAGCTCTCCTATACTCCCCGTGTCACCCCTCTCCACAGTATAGAGAATTCCCACCCAGCTCTCCTATACTCCCCGTGTCACTCCTCACCACAGTATAGAGAATTCCCACCCAGCTCTCCTATACTCCCCGTGTCACTCCTCACCACAGTATAGAGAATTCCCACCCAGCTCTCCTATACTCCCCGTGTCACTCCTCTCCACAGTATAGAGAATTCCCACCCAGCTCTCCTATACTCCCCGTGTCACTCCTCACCACAGTATAGAGAATTCCCACCCAGCTCTCCTATACCCCCCGTGTCACACCTCTCTGCAGTATAGAGAATTCCCACCCAGCTCTCCTATACTCCCCGTGTCACTCCTCACCACAGTATAGAGAATTCCCACCCAGCTCTCCTATACTCCCCGTGTCACTCCTCACCACAGTATAGAGAATTCCCACCCAGCTCTCCTATACTCCCCGTGTCACTCCTCTCCGCAGTATAGAGAATTCCCACCCAGCTCTCCTATACTCCCCGTGTCACTCCTCTCTGCAGTATAGAGAATTCCCACCCAGCTCTCCTATACTCCCCGTGTCACTCCTCACCACAGTATAGAGAATTCCCACCCAGCTCTCCTATACTCCCCGTGTCACTCCTCTCCACAGTATAGAGAATTCCCACCCAGCTCTCCTATACTCCCCGTGTCACTCCTCTCCACAGTATAGAGAATTCCCACCCAGCTCTCCTATACTCCCCGTGTCACTCCTCTCCACAGTATAGAGAATTCCCACCCAGCTCTCCTATACTCCCCGTGTCACTCCCCACCACAGTATAGAGAATTCCCACCCAGCTCTCCTATACTCCCCGTGTCACTCCCCACCACAGTATAGAGAATTCCCACCCAGCTCTCCTATACTCCCCGTGTCACTCCTCTCCACAGTATAGAGAATTCCCACCCAGCTCTCCTATACTCCCCGTGTCACTCCTCACCACAGTATAGAGAATTCCCACCCAGCTCTCCTATACTCCCCGTTTCACTGCTCACCACAGTATAGAGAATTCCCACCCAGCTCTCCTATACTCCCCGTTTCACTGCTCACCACAGTATAGAGAATTCCCACCCAGCTCTCCTATACCCCCCGTGTCACTCCTCACCACAGTATAGAGAATTCCCACCCAGCTCTCCTATACTCCCCGTGTCACTCCTCACCACAGTATAGAGGATTCCCACCCAGCTCTCCTATACTCCCCGTGTCACTCCTCTCTGCAGTATAGAGAATTCCCACCCAGCTCTCCTATACTCCCCGTGTCACTCCTCACCACAGTATAGAGAATTCCCACCCAGCTCTCCTATACTCCCCGTGTCACTCCTCTCCACAGTATAGAGAATTCCCACCCAGCTCTCCTATACTCCCCGTGTCACTCCTCTCCGCAGTATAGAGAATTCCCACCCAGCTCTCCTATACTCCCCGTGTCACCCCTCACCACAGTATAGAGAATTCCCACCCAGCTCTCCTATACCCCCCGTGTCACTCAATCACCACAGTATAGAGAATTCCCACCCAGCTCTCCTATACTCCCCGTGTCACTCCTCACCACAGTATAGAGAATTCCCACCCAGCTCTCCTATACTCCCCATGTCACTCCTCTCCACAGTATAGAGAATTCCCACCCAGCTCTCCTATACTCCCCGTGTCACTCCTCTCCGCAGTATAGAGAATTCCCACCCAGCTCTCCTATACTCCCCGTGTCACTCCTCTCCGCAGTATAGAGAATTCCCACCCAGCTCTCCTATACCCCCCGTGTCACTCCTCTCCACAGTATAGAGAATTCCCACCCAGCTCTCCTATACTCCCCGTGTCACTCCTCACCACAGTATAGAGAATTCCCACCCAGCTCTCCTATACTCCCCGTGTCACTCCTCACCACAGTATAGAGAATTCCCACCCAGCTCTCCTATACCCCCCGTGTCACTCCTTACCACAGTATAGAGAATTCCCACCCAGCTCTCCTATACTCCCCGTGTCACTCCTCTCTGCAGTATAGAGAATTCCCACCCAGCTCTCCTATACTCCCCGTGTCACTCCTCTCCACAGTATAGAGAATTCCCACCCAGCTCTCCTATACTCCCCGTGTCACTCCTCACCACAGTATAGAGGATTCCCACCCAGCTCTCCTATACTCCCCGTGTCACTCCTCACCACAGTATATTGAATTCCCACCCAGCTCTCCTATACTCCCCGTGTCACTCCTCACCGCAGTATAGAGAATTCCCACCCAGCTCTCCTATACTCCCCGTGTCACTCCTCACCACAGTATAGAGAATTCCCACCCAGCTCTCCTATACTCCCCGTGTCACTCCTCACCACAGTATAGAGAATTCCCACCCAGCTCTCCTATACTCCCCGTGTCACCCCTCTCCACAGTATAGAGAATTCCCACCCAGCTCTCCTATACTACCCGTGTCACTCCTCACCACAGTATAGAGAATTCCCACCCAGCTCTCCTATACTCCCCGTGTCACCCCTCACCACAGTATAGAGAATTCCCACCCAGCTCTCCTATACCCCCCGTGTCACTCCTCTCCACAGTATAGAGAATTCCCACCCAGCTCTCCTATACTCCCCGTGTCACTCCTCACCACAGTATAGAGAATTCCCACCCAGCTCTCCTATACCCCCCATGTCACTCCTCACCACAGTATAGAGAATTCCCACCCAGCTCTCCTATACTCCCCATGTCACCCCTCACCACAGTATAGAGAATTCCCACCCAGCTCTCCTATACCCCCCGTGTCACTCCTCTCCACAGTATAGAGAATTCCCACCCAGCTCTCCTATACTCCCCGTGTCACTCCTCACCGCAGTATAGAGAATTCCCACCCAGCTCTCCTATACTCCCCGTGTCACTCCTCACCGCAGTATAGAGAATTCCCACCCAGCTCTCCTATACTCCCCGTGTCACTCCTCACCACAGTATAGAGAATTCCCACCCAGCTCTCCTATACTCCCCGTGTCACTCCTCACCGCAGTATAGAGAATTCCCACCCAGCTCTCCTATACTCCCCGTGTCACTCCTCACCGCAGTATAGAGAATTCCCACCCAGCTCTCCTATACTCCCCGTGTCACTCCTCTCCACAGTATAGAGAATTCCCACCCAGCTCTCCTATACTCCCCGTGTCACTCCTCACCGCAGTATAGAGAATTCCCACCCAGCTCTCCTATACTCCCCGTGTCACTCCTCACCGCAGTATAGAGAATTCCCACCCAGCTCTCCTATACTCCCCGTGTCACTCCTCACCGCAGTATAGAGAATTCCCACCCAGCTCTCCTATACTCCCCGTGTCACTCCTCACCGCAGTATAGAGAATTCCCACCCAGCTCTCCTATACCCCCCGTGTCACTCCTCTCCACAGTATAGAGAATTCCCACCCAGCTCTCCTATACTCCCCGTGTCACTCCTCACCACAGTATAGAGAATTCCCACCCAGCTCTCCTATACTCCCCGTGTCACTCCTCTCCACAGTATAGAGAATTCCCACCCAGCTCTCCTATACCCCCCGTGTCACCCCTCTCCACAGTATAGAGAATTCCCACCCAGCTCTCCTATACTCCCCGTGTCACTCCTCTCCACAGTATAGAGAATTCCCACCCAGCTCTCCTATACTCCCCGTGTCACTCCTCACCACAGTATAGAGAATTCCCACCCAGCTCTCCTATACTCCCCGTGTCACTCCTCACCGCAGTCCAGCCTTTTACTCATATTCCAGGAGGTTGAGGATGTGCAGACTATCACACCCAGTGGATCAGAGAATGCTGGGAGTTGTAGTGCGCTAGGTCCTATGGACAGTGTGGATTGGCAGGCGGTGTATTTGCTCCTCTGCCGCCGCCTGTTTGTGGTGATATTCTCGCTGCCAGCCTCGCCCCCAGTGCCAAGGTCTCCATTCACTGCCAATGGCCTCAGCATCTCGTCACTTCCAGAGGTCGGGCCGGTCGAGGTCGGGGTGTCACAGAAGTGACAGTGGGGGGGGAGTGGAGGGCGCTAATAAATGTCCCACTTTATAAATCTGAGTATTCACACCCCGAGGTGACAGGAGTGGCCGAGCCTCTGGCAGCCGCCGCCAGCTCTGGCTCCTCCACTTCCTCCGTGTTCGGTTTTCTGCAGTCAATAATGTTAAAGCCCCCGGCCTAACGGCAAGCCGCTGATTTCGAAGACCCTCCCTCTTCTCTGCAGGGGTCCGGACTCTGCCCTCGGCTCACTGTCACCCTGGGGCCAAATTTCATGAATATTAACCATTGTATACCAGAAAAATCCCTCCAGACCCGCTGTATACTAGAAAGACCCCTCAAGACCGGCCATATACAAGGAAGACCTCACAAGACCTTCCATATACCAGAAAGACCCCTCATGACCATCTGTATACTAGAAAGACCCCTCAAAACCCGCAGTATGCAAGGAAGACCCCTCAAGATCCGCCATATCCAAGGATGACCTCACAAAATCCTCTATTTAGCAGAAAGACCCCTCAAGACCCGCTGTATAACAGTAAAACCCCTCGAGACCAGCCATATACCAAGAATACACCACAAGACCCTTCATATACTAGGAAGACCCCTCGAGACCTGCCATATTCCAGGAAGACTCCTCAAGATCCGCCATATACCAGAAGACCCCTCAAGACCCACCATATGCCAGGAACACCCCACAAGACCCAGTGTATACCAGAAAGACCTGAGACCTGCCATATTCCAGGGAGACCCCTTGAGTCCCACCATTTACCAGGAAAACCCCACAAAACCCCTCTGTATACCAGAAAGACTTCTTGAGACCCACCATTTACCAGGAAGACCCCACAAAACCCACTGTATACTAGAAAGACCCCTCAAGACCAGGAAGACTCCACCAAACCCTCCATATACCAGGAAGACGCCATAAGACACACTATATACCAGCTAGAGCCCTTGAGACCCACCATATACCAAGATAACCCCTCGAGATCCCCGCCCTCTTCTGTCCTCCGCCCTCTTCTGTCCTCCGCCCTCTTCTGCCCTCCGCCCTCTTCTGCCCTCCGCCCTCTTCTGCCCTCCGCCCTCTTCTGCCCTCCGCCCTCTTCTGCCCTCCGCCCTCTTCTGCCCTCCGCCCTCTTCTGCCCTCCCCCCTCTTCTGCCCTCCCCCCTCTTCTGCCCTCTGCCCTATTCTTGCTTATTCTGCCCTCTTCACTCCTCTTCTGTCCTATTCTGCACTCTTTTTCTCTTCTTCTGTCCTCTTTTCTCCTCTTCTGCCCTCTTTTCTCCTCTTCTTCCCTCTTCTCTCCTCTTATGTCCTCTTCTCTCCTCTTTTCTCCTCTTCTGCCCTCTTTTCTCCTCTTCTTCCCTCTTTTCTCCTCTTCTTCCCTCTTCTTTCCTCTTCTGCCCTCTTCTCTCATCTTCTCTTTGTCTCCTCTTTTGCCCCCTTCTCTCCTTTTCTATCTTTGTCTCCTCTTCTCTCCTCTTCTGCCCCTTTCTCTCCTCTTCTGCCCTCTTCTCTCCTCTTCTCTCCCCTTCTGCCTTCTTCTCTCCTCTTCTCTCCTCTTCTCTCCTCTTCTCTACTCTTCTCTACTCTTCTCTACTCTTCTCTCCTCTTCTCTCCCCTTCTGCCCTCTTCTCTCCTCTTCTCTCCCGTTCTGCCCTCTTCTCTCTTCTGCCCTCTTCTCTTCTCTCCTCTCCTCTTTTCTCCTCTCCTCTTTTCTCCTCTCCTCTTCTCTCTTATGTCCTCTTCTCTCCTCTTCTGCCCTCTTTTCTCCTCTTCTGCCCTCTTTTCTCCTCTTCTGCCCTCTTTTCTTCTCTTCTGCCCTCTTCTCTCCTCTTCTCTCCTCTTTTCTCCTCTTTTCTCCTCTTTTCTCCTCTTTTCTCCTCTTTTCTCCTCTTCTTCCCTCTTTTCTCCTCTTCTGCCCTTTTCTCTCCTCTTCTCTCATCTTCTCTCTTTGTCTCCTCTTCTGCCCTCTTCTGCCCCTTTCTCTCCTCTTCTGCCCTCTTCTCTCCTCTTCTCTCCTCTTCTGCCCTCTTCTCTTCTGCCCTCTTCTCTCCTCTCCTCTTCTTTTCTCTTCTCTCCTCTTCTGCCCTCTTCTCTCCTCTTCCCTTCTCTTCTCTCCTTCTCTCCTCTTCTCACCTCTTCTTTTCTCTTCTCTTCTCTCCTCTTCTCTTGTTTTCTCTTCTCTCCTCTTCACTTCTCTCCTCTTCCCTTCTCTTCTCTCTTTCTCTCCTCTTCTCACCTCTTCTCTTCTCTCCTCTTCTCTTGTTTTCTTTTCTCTCCTCTTCTCTCCTCTTCTGCCCTCTTCTCTCTTCTGCCCTCTTCTCTCCTCTTCTGCCCTTTTCTCTCCTCTTCTCGCCTCTTCTCTTCTCTCCTTTCCTCTTGTCTTCTCTCCTCTTCTGCCCTCTTCTCTCCTCTTCTGCCCTCTTCTCTCCTCTCCTCTTCTGCCCTCTTCTCTCCTCTTCTGCCCTCTTCTGCCCTCTTCTGCCCTCTCATCTCCTCTTCTGCCCTCTTCTCTTCTCTCTTCTGCCCTCTTCTCTCCTCTTCTGCCCTTTTCTCTCCTCTTCTCTCCTCTTGTCTTCTCTCCTCTTCTGCCCTCTTCTCTCCTCTTCTCTCCTCTTCTCTCCTCTTCTGCCCTCTTCTCTTCTGCCCTCTTCTCTCCTCTTCTGCCCTCTTCTCTCTTCTGCCCTCTTCTCTCCTCTCCTCTTCTGCCCTCTTCTCTTCTCTCTTCTGTCCTCTTCTGTCCTCTTCTGCCCTCTTCTCTCCTCTTCTCTTCTGCCCTCTTCTCTCCTCTTCTCTTCTCTCCTCTTCTGCCCTCTTCTCTCCTCTCCTCTTCTGCCCTCTTCTCTCTTCTGCCCTCTTCTCTCCTCTTCTCTTCTCGTCTCTCCTCTTCTGCCCTTTTCTCTCCTCTTCTCGCCTCTTCTCTTCTCTCCTCTCCTCTTGTCTTCTCTCCTCTTCTGCCCTCTTCTCTCCTCTTCTGCCCTCTTCTCTCCTCTCCTCTTCTGCCCTCTTCTCTCCGCTCCTCTTCTGCCCTCTTCTCTCCTCTTCTGCCCTCTTCTGCCCTCTCCTCTTCTCTTCTGCCCTTTTCTCTCCTCTCCTCTCCTCTTCTCTCCTCTCCTCTTCTGCCCTTTTCTCTCCTCTTCTGCCATCTTCTCTCCTCTTCTCTCCTCTTCTCTTCTGTCCTCTTCTGCCCTCTTCTCTCCTCTTCTGTTCTCTCCTCTTTTCTTATATCCTCTTCTCTCCTCTTCTCTTCTGTCCTCTTCTGCCCTCTTCTCTCCTCTTCTGTTCTCTCCTCTTTTCTTATATCCTCTTCTGCCCTCTTCTCTCCTCTCCTCTTCTGCCCTCTTCTGTTTTCTCCTCTTCTGCCCTCTTCTCTCCTCTTCTCTTCTCTCCTCTTCTGCCCTCTTCTCTCCTCTTTTCTCCTCTTCTGCCCTCTTCTCTCCTCTTCTCTCCTCTTCTCTCCTCTTCTCTTCTCTCCTCTTCTGCCCTCTTCTCTCCTCTTCTCTCCTCTTCTGCCCTCTTCTCTCCTCTTCTCTTCTCTCCTCTTCTGCCCTCTTCTCTCCTTTTCTCTCCTCTTCTGCCCTCTTCTCTCCTCTTTTGCCCTCTTCTCTCCTCTTCTGCCCTCTCCTCTCCTCTTCTGCCCTCTCCTCTCCTCTTCTGCCCTCTCCTCTTCTCTTCTGCCCTCTTCTCTTCTCTCCTCTTCTCTCCTCTTCTCTTCTCTCCTCTTCTCTCCTATTCTGCCCTCTTCTCTCTTCTTGTCTCCTCTTCTCTTCTCTCTTCTTCTTTCTTCTTCTCTCCTCTTCTCTCTTCTCTCTTCTTCTTTCTTCTTCTCTCCTCTTCTCTCTTCTCTCCTCTTCTGCCCTCTTCCCTTCTCTTCTCTCCTTCTCTCCTCTTCTGACCTCTTCTCTTCTCTCCTCTTCTCTTCTCTCTTCTCTCCTCTCCTCTGCCCTCTCCTCTTCTCTTCTCTCTTCTTCTCTCCTCTTCTCTTCTATCCTCTTCTGCACTCTTCTTTCCTCTTCTCTTCTCTCCTCTTCTGCCCTCTTCTGTTTTCTCCTCTTCTGCCCTCTTCTCTCCTCTTCTCTTCTCTCCTTTTCTGCCCTCTTCTCTCCTCTTTTCTCCTCTTCTCTCCTCTTCTCTTCTCTCCTCTTCTCTCCTCTTCTGCCCTCTTCTCTCCTCTTCTCTTCTCTCCTCTTCTCTTCTCTCCTCTTCTCTCCTCTCCTCTTCTCTCCTATTCTGCCCTATTCTCTCTTCTCTTCTCTCTTCTTCTCTTCTCTCTTCTTCTCTCTTCTTCTCTCCTCTTCTTCCCTCTTCTCTCCTCTTCCCTCCTCTTCCCTTCTCTTCTCTCCTTCTCTCCTCTTCTCACCTCTTCTTTTCTCTTCTCTTCTCTCCTCTTCTCTTCTCTCCTCTGCCCTCCCCTCTTCTCGTCTCTCTTCTTCTCTCCTCTTCTCTTCTATCCTCTTCTGCCCTCTTCTCTCCTCTTCTCTTCTCTCCTCTTCTGCCCTCTTCTGTTTTCTCCTCTTCTGCCCTCTTCTCTCCTCTTTTCTCCTCTTCTGCCCTCTTCTCTCCTCTTCTCTTCTCTCCTCTTATGCCCTCGCCTCTTCTCTTCTCTCCTCTTCTCTCCTCTTCTGCCCTCTTCTCTCCTCTTCTCTTCTCTCCTATTCTGCCCTCTTCTCTCTTCTCTTCTCTCTTCTTCTCTCCTCTTCTCTTCTCTCTTCTTCTCTCTTCTTCTCTCCTCTTCTCTTCGCTCCTCTTCTCTTCTCTCCTCTTCTGCCCTCTTCTCTCCTCTTCCCTTCTCTTTTCTCCTTCTCTCCTCTTCTCACCTCTTCTTTTCTCTTCTCTTCTCTCCTCTTCTCTTGTTTTCTCTTCTCTCCTCTTCACTTCTCTCCTCTTCCCTTCTCTTCTCTCCTTCTCTCCTCTTCTCACCTCTTCTCTTCTCTCCTCTTCTCTTGTTTTCTTTTCTCTCCTCTTCTCTCCTCTTCTGCCCTCTTCTCTCCTCTTCTCTCCTCTTCTGCCCTCTTCTCTCCTCTTCTCTCCTCTCCTCTCCTCTTCTCTCCTATTCTGCCCTCTTCTCTCTTCTCTTCTCTCTTCTTCTCTCCTCTTCTCTTCTTCTCTCTTCTTCTCTCCTCTTCTCTTCTGCCCTCTTCTCTCCTCTTCCCTTCTCTTCTCTCCTTCTCACCTCTTCTTTTCTCTTCTCTTCTCTCCTCTTCTCTTGTTTTCTCTTCTCTCCTCTTCACTTCTCTCCTCTTCCCTTCTCTTCTCTCCTTCTCTCCTCTTCTCACCTCTTCTCTTCTCTCCTCTTCTCTTGTTTTCTTTTCTCTCCTCTTCTCTCCTCTTCTGCCCTCTTCTCTCTTCTTCTCTTCTCTCCTCTTCTCTCCTATTCTGACCTTTTCTCTTCTCTCTTCTTCTCTCCTCTTCTCTTCTCTCTTCTTCTCTCCTCTTCTCTTCTCCCCTCTTCTGCCCTCTTCTCTCCTCTTCCCTTCTCTTCTCTCCTTCTCTCCTCTTCTCACCTCTTCTTTTCTCTTCTCTTCTTTCCTCTTCTCTCCTCTTTTCTTGTTTTCTCTCCTCTCCTCTTCTCTCTTTTTTTTCTCCTCTTCTCTCCTCTTCTCTACTCTTCTGCCCTCTTCTCTCCTCTTCTGCCCTCTTCTCTCCTCTTCTGCCCTCTTCTCTCCTCTTCTGCCCTCTTCTCTCTTCTTCTCTCTTCTGCCCTCTTCTCTCCTCTTCTCTTCTCTTCTCTTCTCTCCTCTTCTCTCCTCTTCTGCCCTCTTCTGCCCTCTTCTCTCCTCTTCTGCCGTCTTCTCTCCTCTTCTGCCCTCTTCTCTCTTCTTCTCTCTTCTGCCCTCTCCTCTTCTCTCCTCTTCTGCCCTCTTCTCTCCTCTTCTGCCCTCTTCTCTCCTCTTCTGCCCTCTTCTCTCCTCTTCTGCCCTCTTCCTGCCTCTGTCTTCTGCCCTGTATTGGACTCAGTACTTGGGACGCAGGTTGCGGTTTCCTTCCGTGTTTGCGCCATTTGCCGGCGGTGCGCGCTGTTTGATGCTCAGTTTTAGATCTCGCTGACTCGTAGCCGGAGCCTCCGCGCCGGGGGAGTCACCGCCATTAAGCTGCGTTCCGGCACTGAAGCTGGAGCTCACAGTAATGGATCTGGACGAATGTGGAAAGAAACGAGCCAAAATCCTGAGTATTAATGAGGCAGAAGCGCCAGAGATTGCTGATTAGAGAGGACATCCTAACAATTATACCATTTATTACACTCCGGAAATCCAGTCACTGCCTGACACTGCCAGCAAAGGCTCACACATAGCAGAGATTGTTATATGGGGTTACATAGGACTGCTGAAAACAGCTCCATAATCAGTTATCCCTGTGTTATCTGTGGTGTTACATAGGACTGCAGGAGACATATACTACATTATCTGTACTGAGAGTTGGTTCCACTACCACCATCCTCAGCACTTCGTAGTACGAGCCACCTTGATCCTGCCGCCGCCATCTTCAGCGCTTTGGTCCTGCCGCCTTCCTCAGCGCTTCATGGTATGAGGCGCTTTGGTCCTGCCGCCTTCCTCAGCGCTTCATGGTACGAGGCGCTTTGGTCCTTCCACCTTCCTCAGCGCTTCATGGTACGAGGCGCTTTGGTCCTGCCGCCTTCCTCAGCGCTTCATGGTACGAGGCGCTTTGGTCCTTCCACCTTCCTCAGCGCTTCATGGTACGAGGCGCTTTGGTCCTTCCACCTTCCTCAGCGCTTCATGGTACGAAGCGCTTTGGTCCTGCCGCCTTCCTCAGCGCTTCATGGTACGAAGCGCTTTGGTCCTGCCGCCTTCCTCAGCGCTTCATGGTATGAGGTGCTTTGTTCCTGCCGCCATTCTCAGCGCTTCATGGTACGAGGCGCTTTGGTCCTGCCGCCTTCCTCAGCGCTTCATGGTATGAGGTGCTTTGTTCCTGCCCCCATTCTCAGCGCTTCATGGTACGAGGTGCTTTGGTCCTGCCGGCTTCCTCAGCGCTTCATGGTACGAGGCGCTTTGGTCCTTCCACCTTCCTCAGCGCTTCATGGTACGAGGCGCTTTGGTCCTTCCACCTTCCTCAGCGCTTCATGGTACGAGGCGCTTTGGTCCTGCCGCCTTCCTCAGCGCTTCATGGTACGAGGCGCTTTGGTCCTGCCGCCTTCCTCAGCGCTTCATGGTACGAGGTGCTTTGGTCCTTCCACCTTCCTCAGCGCTTCATGGTATGAGGTGCTTTGGTCCTGCCGCCATCTTCAGCGCTTTGGTCCTGCCGCCTTCCTCAGCGCTTCATGGTACAAGGCGCTTTGGTCCTGCCGCCTTCCTCAGCGCTTCATGGTATGAGGTGCTTTGGTCCTGCCGCCATCTTCAGCGCTTTGGTCCTGCCGCTTTCCTCAGCGCTTCATGTTATGAGGTGCTTTGGTCCTGCCGCCATCTTCAGCGCTTTGGTCCTGCCGCCTTCCTCAGCGCTTCATGTTACGAGGTGCTTTGGTCCTGCCGCCTTCCTCAGCGCTTCATGGTATGAGGTGCTTTGGTCCTGCCGCCATCTTCAGCGCTTTGGTTCCGCCACCTTCCTCAGCGCTTCATGATATGCTTTGTTCCTGCCGCCATTCTCAGCGCTTCATGGTACGAGGCGTTTTGGTCCTGCCGCCTTCCTCAGTGCTTCATGGTACGAGGCGTTTTGGTCCTGCCGCCTTCCTCAGCGCTTCATGGTACAAGGTGCTTTGGTCCTGCCGCCTTCCTCAGCGCTTCATGGTACAAGGTGCTTTGGTCCTGCCGCCTTCCTCAGCGCTTCATGGTACGAGGCGCTTTGGTCTCACCGCCATCTCCAGCGATTCTCAGTCACTTCTGAGCTTGCTCTGAGGATTTTCGCCTACACTTCAGCCACGCCGTTCTTGTGCCGTCAGTCATCGCCCCCCCCCTTTCCCCCGCTCCTGTAATATTTGGGAGACCGTCAGAAAGTTGTCACGGATCTTTACGTAAAACTCTCCTAAAAATAATGGGCAGCTGTGTTTAGTTAGTATTAAGGAGTCGGCCCACGGCTGAAAAGAAATGTGCCGGAGTCAGTGAGTAAACATGAGCTCATGCACTGGTCGGAGCGTTGTGTAGGTGTGAGGCCGACCGTAACCACCATTATTTATTACAGTGCATGGAAAACGCTGACAAGGAAAATCGCGAAAAGCCGAGACCGACGCAGAAAGAGAAACTATTGAATTCCAGAAAAAGGTGCAAAACACATGAGGCGTTACATTGTGTGGGAATGTTCCGCTGTGTTCTACGGAGCTCCTTGTGTCTTCAGTGTCGGATGTTCTCCGGAGCTCTTACGTCTTCTGCGTCGAATGTTCTCCTGAGCTCCTTACATCTTCAGCGTCAGACGTTCTCCAGAGCTCCTTACACTTTCATTGTCAGCTCCTTACATCTTTGGCATTGGATGTTCTCCAGAGCTACTTGTGTCTTCGGTGTCGGACATTCTCCAGAGCTCCTTGTTCTTCAGCGTCGGATGTTCTCTGGAGCTCCTTACGTCTTCTGCGTTGGATGTTCTCCTGAACTCCTTACATCTTCAGTGTCGGATGGTCTCTGAAGCTCCTTACATCTTCAGCGTCGGACATTCTCTGGTGCTCCTTACATCTTCAGCGTCGGATGTTCTCTGGAGCTCCTTACATCTTCAGTGTTGGATGTTCTCTGGAGCTCCTTACATCTTCAGTGTCTGATGTTCTCCAGAGCTCCTTACACAATCAGCAGTGTCGGACGTTCTCTGGAGCGCATTACATCTTCAGCATCGGACTTTCTCCAGAGCTCCTTACACTTTCAGCATCAGATGTTCTCCGGAGCTCCTTACATCTTTGGCATTGGATGTTCTCCAGAGCTACTTGTGTCTTCGGTGTCGGACATTCTCCAGAGCTCCTTGTTCTTCGGTGTCGGATGTTCTCTGGAGCTCCTTGTTCTTCAGCGTCGGACATTCTCCAGAGCTCCTTGTTCTTCGTGTCGGATGTTCTCCGGAGCTCCGTACGTCTTCGGCGTCGGACGTTCTCCAGGGATCCTTGTGTGTTTGGCGCCGGATGTTCTCTGGAGCTCCCTACGTCGTTGGCGTTGGACGTTCTCCAGAGATCCTTACATCGTCAGCCTCGGATGTTCTCCAGAGTTCCTTACATCTTCAGCGTTGGACATTCTCTAAAGCTCCTTACATCTTCAGCCTCGGACGTTCTCCGGAGCTCCTTACATCTTGTCAGATGTTCTCCAGAACTCCTGACGTCTTCGGCATTGGATGTGCTCTAAAGCTTCTTGTGTCTTCGGCGTTGGACATTCTCCAGAGCTCCTTGTTCTTCGGTGTCGGATGTTCTCCAGAGCTCCTTACGTCTTTGACGTCGGACGTTCTCCCAAGCTTCTTGTGTCTTCGGCATCAGACCTTCTCTAAAGCCCCTTGTGTCTTCGGCGTTGAATATTCTCTGGAGCTCCTTACGTCTTCAGCGTCTGACGTTCTCCAGAGCTGCTTACGTCTTCGGCGTCGGATGTTATCCAGAGCTCCTTATGTCTTCAGAGTCAGACGTTCTCCAGGGGTCCTTGTGTCTTCAGTGTCAGATGTTCTCCGGAGCGCTTACATCTTCGGTGTTGGATGTTCTGCTGAACTCCTTACATCTTCAGTGTCGGATGGTCTCTGGAGCTTCTTGTTTCTTCGGCGTCGGACATTTTCCAGAGCTCCTTGCGTCTTCGGCATTGGACGTTTTCCTGAGCTCCTTACATCTTTAGCGTCAGACATTCTCCGGAGCTCCTTGTGTCTTCGGCGTTGGATGTTCTCTAGAGCTCCTTGTGTCTTCGACGTTGGATGTTCTCCAGAGCTCCTTGTGTCTTCAGCGTTGGACGTTCTCCAGAGCTCCTTGTTCTTCGGTGTTGGATGTTCTCCAGAGCTCCTTGTGCTTCGGTGTCGGACATTCTCCAGAGCTGCTTGTGTCTTTGGCGTTAGATGTTCTCTGGAGCTCCTTACATTTTCAGCATCGGACATTCTCCGGAGCTTCTTACGTCTTCGGCATCGGATGTTGTCCGGAGCTTCTTAGTTCTTCGGCATCTGACATTCTCCAGAGCTTATGTCTTCAGAGTCGGACATTCTCCAGAGCTCCTTATGTCTTCATAGTTGAACATTCTTCGACGCTCCTTACATCTTCGGCGTCAGATGTTGTCCAGAGCTCCTTATGTCTTCAGTGTCGGAAGTTCTCCAGAGTGCCTTATGTCTTCAGCGTTGGACGTTCTCCGGAGCTCCTTACGTCTTCAGCGTCGGACGTTCTCCGGAGCTCCTTACGTCTTCAGCGTCGGACGTTTTCCGGAGCTCCTTACACCTTCAATATTGGACGTTTTCCGGAGCTCCTTACATCTTTGGCATTGGACGTTTTACGGAGCTCCTTACATCTTCAGTGTCGGACGTTTTCCAGAGCTCCTTACATCTTCAGCATCGGACATTCTCCGGAGCTTCTTGCGTCTTTGGCATCGGACGTTTTCCGGAGCTCCTTACATCTTCAGTGTTGGACGTTCTCCGGAGCTCCTTACATCTTCAGTGTTGGACGTTCTCCGGAGCTCCTTACATCTTTGGCATTGGACGTTTTCCGGAGCTCCTTACATCTTTGGCATTGGACGTTTTCCGGAGCTCCTTACATCTTCGGTGTTGGACGTTCTCCGGAGCTCCTTACATCTTCAGTGTTGGACGTTTTCCGGAGCTCCTTACATCTTTAGCATCGGACGTTTTTCTGTTTTGGAAGATTTGGGATCTTTTACTGCACTTTCTAGGGTCTTAGTAGGATTTCTCTGCAGTTTATTGTGGTTTATTTTTTGTGCGGTTTTTAGTGCTTGTTGGGGTTTTGTATATTTGCAGGGTTTTTTGTGTTGTTTGTGCATTTTTTGGACACCTTTCTTGTTTGCAGCTTTTGCGATGGCCGTGGTCGTCTTGGCTGTAGTTCTGACTACTCGCTGACTTGTCAGTAGATGTCTCTCCCCTACAGGAGACAAAGGGGGGGCGACCGCTGCTCGCTCAGTCACTTTAATATTCAGCCGGCACATTACCCTATGTGACGTCTTGAGGAGCAGCGTCGCCCGCATTCGTGTGGCGTCTTCTCTCCCCTCCATGGCCCTCAACCAACCCAGGAACCAAGTGTGATTTGCCCGGTGAGGAGACGCGGCCATCGCCTGTCACTTTGGATTAGCCGCCTGGAAAGCTCCTGAGATCATCACAGTCACAGTCTGAGCTTTCCGGGGAGATTTCCTCCTATTTAGTTCTTCCTCTTCAGGCCGCTGCGTCGCCGGAGTCTCGAGTCAGAGGGGCCTGACCACGAGGCAGACGAGGCCCATCGCTCTGCGCGTCCTGCCATTATACAATGATAAATGGACAGTTATGAGTTCAGTCCGGCACATTCTGAGAAGGTGCGCGGCCCCTATATACATATATACAGTACAGGGTAAGAGGCGGCCCCTATATACATATATACAGTACAGGGTAAGAAGCGGCACTGTCCATATATACAGTACAGGGTAAGAGGCGGCCCCTATATACATATATACAGTACAGGGTAAGAAGCGGCACTGTCCATATATACAGTACAGGGTAAGAGGCGGCCCCTATATACATATATACAGTACAGGGTAAGAGGCGGCCCCTATATACATATATACAGTACAGGGTAAGAAGCGGCACTGTCCATATACACAGTACAGGGTAAGAGGCGGCCCCTATATACATATATACAGTACAGAGTAAGAAGCGGCACTGTCCATATATACAATACAGGGTAAGAGGCGGCCCCTATATACATATATACAGTACAGAGTAAGAAGCGGCACTGTCCATATATACAGTACAGGGTAAGAAGCGGCCCATATATAGAGTACAAGGAAAGAAGCGGCCCCTATATACAGTATAGGATAAGAAGTGGCCCCTAAATACATATATACAGTACAGGGTAAGAAGTGGCCCCTAAATACATATATACAGTACAAGGAAAGAAGCGGCCCCTATATACGGTATAGGGTAAGAAGTGGCACCTAAACACATATATACTGTACAGGGTAAGAAGCGGCCCCTATATACATATATACAGTACAGGGCAAGAAGCGGCCCCTATATACATATATACAGTACAGGCCAAGAAGCAGCCCCTATATACATATATACAGTATAGGGTAAGAAGCAGCACTGTGCGCTGTCCATATATACAGTACAGAGTAAGAAGCGGCACTGTCCATATATACAGTACAGGGTAAGAAGCGGCCCATATATAGAGTACAAGGAAAGAAGTGGCCCCTATATACAGTATAGGATAAGAAGTGGCCCCTAAATACATATATACAGTACAGGGTAAGAAACGGCCCCTATATACATATATACAGTACAGAGCAAGAAGCGGCCCCTATATACATATATACAGTATAGGGTAAGAAGCGGCACTGTGCGCTGTCCATATATACAGTACAGGGTAAGAAGTGGCACTGTGCGCTGTCCATATATACAGTACAGGGTAAGAAGTGGCACTGTGCGCTGTCCATATATACAGTACAGGGTAAGAAGTGGCACTGTGCGCTGTCCATATATACAGTACAGGGTAAGAAGCGGCACTGTGCGCTGTCCATATATACAGTATGGGGTAAGAAGCGGCATTGTGCGCTGTCCATATATACAGTACAGGGTAAGAAGCGGCACTGTGCGCTGTCCATATATACAGTACAGGGTAAGAAGCGGCACTGTGCGTTGTCCATATATACAGTACAGGGTAAGAAGCGGCACTGTGCGCTGTCCATATATACAGTACAGGGTAAGAAGCGGCACTGTGCGCTGTCCATATATACAGTACAGGGTAAGAAGTGGCACTGTGCGCTGTCCATATATACAGTACAGGGTAAGAAGCGGCACTGCGCTGTCCATATATACAGTACAGGGTAAGAAGTGGCACTGTGCGCTGTCCATATATACAGTACAGGGTAAGAAGCGGCACTGTGCGCTGTCCATATATACAGTACAGGGTAAGAAGCGGCACTGTGCGCTGTCCATATATACAGTATAGGGTAAGAAGCGGCACTGTGCGCTGTCCATATATACAGTACAGGGGAAGAAGCGGCACTGTGCGCTGTCCATATATACAGTACGGGGTAAGAAGCGGCACTGTGCGCTGTCCATATATACAGTACAGGGTAAGAAGCGGCACTGTGCGCTGTCCATATATACAGTACAGGGTAAGAAGCGGCACTGTGCGCTGTCCATATATACAGTACGGGGTAAGAAGCGGCACTGTGCGCTGTCCATATATACAGTACGGGGTAAGAAGCGGCACTGTGCGCTGTCCATATATACAGTACAGGGTAAGAAGGGGCACTGTGCGCTGTCCATATATACAGTACAGGGTAAGAAGCGGCACTGTGCGCTGTCCATATATACAGTATAGGGTAAGAAGTGGCACTGTGCGCTGTCCATATATACAGTACGGGGTAAGAAGCGGCACTGTGCGCTGTCCATATATACAGTACGGGGTAAGAAGCGGCACTGTGCGCTGTCCATATATACAGTACAGGGTAAGAAGCGGCACTGTGCGCTGTCCGTATATACAGTACAGGGTAAGAAGCGGCACTGTGCGCTGTCCGTATATACAGTACAGGGTAAGAAGTGGCACTGTGCGCTGTCCATATATACAGTACAGGGTAAGAAGGGGCACTGTGCGCTGTCCATATATACAGTACAGGGTAAGAAGCGGCACTGTGCGCTGTCCATATATACAGTATGGGGTAAGAAGCGGCACTGTGCGTTGTCCATATATACAGTACGGGGTAAGAAGCGGCACTGTGCGCTGTCCATATATACAGTACGGGGTAAGAAGCGGCACTGTGCGCTGTCCATATATACAGTACAGGGTAAGAAGTGGCACTGTGCGCTGTCCATATATACAGTACAGGGTAAGAAGCGGCACTGTGCGCTGTCCATATATACAGTACGGGGTAAGAAGCGACACTGTGCGCTGTCCGTATATATAGTACAGGGTAAGAAGCGGCACTGTGCGCTGTCCGTATATACAGTACAGGGTAAGAAGTGGCACTGTGCGCTGTCCATATATACAGTACAGGGTAAGAAGGGGCACTGTGCGCTGTCCATATATACAGTACAGGGTAAGAAGCGGCACTGTGCGCTGTCCATATATACAGTATGGGGTAAGAAGCGGCACTGTGCGTTGTCCATATATACAGTACGGGGTAAGAAGCGGCACTGTGCGCTGTCCATATATACAGTACGGGGTAAGAAGCGGCACTGTGCGCTGTCCATATATACAGTACAGGGTAAGAAGCGGCACTGTGCGCTGTCCATATATACAGTACGGGGTAAGAAGCGACACTGTGCGCTGTCCATATATACAGTACGGGGTAAGAAGCGGCACTGTGCGCTGTCCATATATACAGTACAGGGTAAGAAGCGGCACTGTGCGCTGTCCATATATACAGTACAGGGTAAGAAGCGGCACTGTGCGCTGTCCATATATACAGTACAGGGTAAGAAGCGGCACTGTGCGCTGTCCATATATACAGTACAGGGTAAGAAGCGACACTGTGCGCTGTCCATATATACAGTACGGGGTAAGAAGCGGCACTGTGCGCTGTCCATATATACAGTACAGGGTAAGAAGCGGCACTGTGCGCTGTCCGTATATACAGTACAGGGTAAGAAGCGGCACTGTTCATATGTAATGGTACAGAGTACTCATCATCTCCTTTGTCGCCCCCCCTTCCCACCATCATCTTTTCTCTCTTCTCTTCCCCCTTTTGTCTTTCCCCCTGCGCCCCCCCCGGTTGTCCCACCATGTCGTCCCACCCTCATCTACCTCACCTTGTCTTCCCCTTTGATCCCTCGTCGCCAGCACTCTCTGCGGCCCCCTGGTCACCCCCCTTTATTGTTCCCTTTTGTTGCCCCCCTCATCGCCCCCCCCACATCTTTCACCATCATTGCCCCCATCCTCTTCCCCCCTCATCCCCACATCATCTTCCCTCTTTTTCATACCACCACTTCGCCCCCCCTCTTCTTCCCTCCCTCGTCCCCCCTCATTGTCAACCTCTCCCCCCCATCACTTCCCTCGTCATCTCCCCACGTTGCACTACCCCAGTCTTCTCCCCTTCACTGTCCCCATCATCTTTCCTCCCTCCTCTTCCCCCTCTTATTCCCTCCTTTCCCCCCCCCTCTTATTCCCTCCTTTTCTCCCCCCTCTTTTATACCCCCTCTTTTCTCCCCCCTCTTTTATTCCCCATCTTTTCTCCCCCCTATTTTCCCCCTCATCTCTTTCCCTCTTCTCCCCCCTCTTTTCTTCCCCTCTTTTCTCCCCCCTCTTTTCACCCCCCTCTTTTCTTCCCCCCTGCCCCCGACTTTTCTCCCCCCTCTTTTCTTCCCCCCTGCCCCCGCCTTTTCTCCCCCCTCTTTTCTCTTTCCTATTTTCCTCCTTTTTTCTTCCCCTCTTTTCCCCCTCTTTATTTCCCCTTCTCCCCCCCCTATTTTCATCCTCTTTTCTTCCTTTCATGTCTCCCCCCTATTTTCCCCTTCTTTTCTCCCCCCCTTCTCCCCCTCCTCCCCCCTATTTTGGCCCTTTTTTCTTCCCCTCTTTTCTCCCCCTTCTTTTCTCCCCCCCTTCTCCCCCTCCTCCCCCCTATTTTGGCCCTTTTTTCTTCCCCTCTTTTCTCCCCCTTCTTTTCTCCCCCTATTTCCCCCCTCTTTTCTTCCCCTCTTTTCTCCCCCCTATTTCCCCCCTCTTTTCTTCCCCTCTTTTCTCCCCCCCCTATTTCCCCCTCTTTTCTTCCCCTCTTTTCTCCCCCTATTTCCCCCCTCTTTTCTTCCCCTCTTTTCTCCCCCTTCTTTTCTTCCCCTCTTTTCTCCCCCCTATTTCCTTCCTCTTTTCTTCCCCTCTTTTCTCCCCCCTATTTCCCCCTCTTTTCTTCCCCTCTTTTTGCCCCCTTATTTCCCCCCTCGTTTCTTCCCGCCCCCCCCTTTCCACCCCTCTTCTTCCCTCTTTTTCTCTCTCTTCTTCTCCCCCCTTATTGTCCCCCTCTTTTCTTCCCCCCTATTCTTCCTCCTCTTCTCCCCCTTTTTCTTCCCCCCTCTCTTTTGTTCCCCCCCTTCTCTCCCCCCCTTCCCCTCGATGTGCCCCGGGGGAGTGGGTGAATCTGCAGGTGACGCTCCTGTCGGTGAGCCGCGGTGGAGTGACGGCCGCTCATCTGTCTCTTTCTCTCTCCACAGCAGCTTTACGCCGCGCAGCTCGCTGCCATGCAGGTGTCTCCGGGGAACAAGATGGCAGGCATGCCGCAGGGGAACCTCGCTGCCATGTCGCCCACCAGTATGAATACAGAGAAGAGTACGTGCAGCCCGCCGCCCAAATCCAAGGTACGCGATGGGGGGGACTGTGTCTGCGCGGGGGCTTCTGTACAAAGCTGAGAAAGGAAAGCGGCTTCTGGTTTGTTACAATGTATCAGAGCAGAGAAGTCTCAGGATGGTCTAATGCAATGTAACAAAGCTGCATCTGTGCAACAGCGGAGGGCGAGGATCAGGTCCGCACTGACAGCAAGCAGAGCGCTGCGGGACAGCGAGGATCAGGTCTGCACTGACAGCAAGCAGAGCGCTGCGGGACAGCGAGGATCAGGTCTGAACTGACAGCAAGCAGAGTCCTGCGGGACAGCGAGGATCAGGTCTGTACTGACAGCAAGCAGAGCGCTGCGGGACAGCGAGGATCAGGTCTGCACTGACAGCAAGCAGAGTGCTGCGGGACAGCGAGGATCAGGTCTGCACTGACAGCAAGCAGAGCGCTGCGGGACAGCGAGGAGCAGGTCCGCACTGACAGCAAGCAGAGCGCTGCGGAACAGGGAGGATCTGACAGCAAGCAGAGCGCTGCGGGACAGCGAGGATCAGGTCTGCACTGACAGCAAGCAGAGCGCTGCGGGACAGCGAGGATCTGACAGCAAGCAGAGCGCTGCGGGACAGCAAGGATCTGACAGCAAGCAGATCGCTGCGGGACAGCGAGGATCAGGTCTGCACTGACAGCAAGCAGAGCGCTGCGGGACAGCGAGGAGCAGGTCCGCACTGACAGCAAGCAGAGCGCTGCGGGACAGCAAGGATCTGACAGCAAGCAGATCGCTGCGGGACAGCGAGGATCAGGTCTGCACTGACAGCAAGCAGAGCGCTGCGGGACAGCGAGGAGCAGGTCCGCACTGACAGCAAGCAGAGCGCTGCGGGATGGCCGGGGCTGCAGAATGAGTGCGCTGAGCCTCTGTCAGTGAGCGCTCAGGCATAGGGGAGCTTGTAACTCTCATCGTTTTGAGCTTCTTCTCGGCTGATTTATAACCGACACCACATCACAGTTGAATGTGAAGAGAGATGGAGGCGGCTGTGTGAGCCCTGATCAGTAACGACAAAGGTAGACGGCCCCTCTAATCCCTTTACAGGCGTCCATACAGGAAGAATCGGGTCTCCTGCCTGTGGGGAGTGCCCTGAAGGGTTAAGGCTCCGCTGGCCCCGGTGATGTAGCAGAGCTCTGCGCAGCCCGCACTTTGCAAATTGCAAAAAAAAGAGAACAAAAAAGGGAGAAATCTCAGAACAGGCAGCGGTGGCGGAGCGGAGCGCG
The DNA here is from genome assembly GCF_048569485.1 of Anomaloglossus baeobatrachus. Taxonomy (NCBI): domain Eukaryota; kingdom Metazoa; phylum Chordata; class Amphibia; order Anura; family Aromobatidae; genus Anomaloglossus; species Anomaloglossus baeobatrachus. The sequence goes on along the minus strand of NC_134356.1, from coordinate 5,111,255 downwards.
GTGCGAGCCCTGCTGTTTCCAATCTGCGGTGTGCCAGTAGGGGACTCGGATAATACCTGGAAATGACAGACGAGCCGCGACCCCGGAGCGCGGCCCCCGCTGCTCCATCCGGCAGAGTTCACTGGTAATAAAAGAACAAGATTGTGTCCTAATGGCGGCGGCCGACAGATACGGTGCGCGGCACGTCCTCCGATCCACGGCAGCCACGCACCGGAATACATCACTATCCACAGGCTGGACCGCGCTCTGCTCCAACGGCTGCACCACACTCTGCTGCAGCGCACTCTGCTCCACCTGCTGCACCGATCACCATCCAGAGAGTCAAAGCGCAGGTACCCACTGTCCTCGGATCCTGCAGGGTTTGTCGCCCTCTTTCCTCGGATCCTGCTGGGTTTGTCGTCCTCTTTCCTCGGATCCTGCAGGGTTTATCGTCCTCTTTCCTTGGATCCTGCAGGGTTTGTCGTCCTCTTTCCCCTGATCCTGCAGGGATTTTCTCCCTCTTTCCTCGGTTCCTGCAGGGTTTGCCGTCCTCTTTCCTCAGATCCTGCAGGGTTTGTCGCCCGCTTTCCTCAGATCCTGCAGGGTTTGTCACCCTCTTTCCTCGGATCCTGCAGGGATTTTCTCCCTCTTTCCTCGGATCCTGCAGGGTTTGTCGCCCTCTTTCCTTGGATCCTGCAGGGTTTGTCGCCCTCTTTCCTCAGATCCTGCAGGGTTTGTCGCCCGCTTTCCTCAGATCCTGCAGGGTTTGTCACCCTCTTTCCTCGGATCCTGCAGGATTTGCCCCGCTTTCCTCGGATCCTGCAGGGTTTGCCCCGCTTTCCTCGGATCCTGCAGGGTTTGCCCCGCTTTCCTCGGATCCTGCAGGGATTTTATCCCTCTTTCCTCGGATCCTGCAGGGTTTGTCGCCCTCTTTCCTCAGATCCTGCAGGGTTTGTCGCCCTCTTTCCTCAGATCCTGCAGGATTTGTCGCCCTCTTTCCTCGGATCCTGCAAGATTTGTCGCCCTCTTTCCTCGGATCTTGCAGGGTTTGTCGCCCTCTTTCCTCGGATCCTGCAGGGTTTGTCGCCCTCTTTCCTCGGATCCTGCAGGGTTTGTCGCCCTCTTTCCTCGGATCCTGCAGGGTTTGTCCCCGCTTTCCTCTGATCCTGCAGGGTTTGCCGTCCTCTTTCCTCAGATCCTGCAAGGTTTATCGTCCTATTTCCTTGGATCCTGCAGGGTTTCTCGTCCTCTTTCCCCTGATCCTGCACGGATTTTGTCCCTCTTTCATCGTTTCCTGCAGGGTTTGCCCCGCTTTCCTCGGATCCTGCAGGGTTTGCCCCGCTTTCCTCGGATCCTGCAGGGATTTTCTCCCTCTTTCCTCGGATCCTGCAGGGTTTGTCGCCCTCTTTCCTCATATCCTGCAGGGTTTGTCGTCCTCTTTCCTTGGATCCTGCAGGGTTTGTCGCCCTCTTTCCTCATATCCTGCAGGGTTTGTCGCCCTCTTTCCTCGGATCCTGCAGGGTTTGTCGCCCTCTTTCCTCGGATCCTGCAGGGTTTGTCGTCCTCGGATCCTGCAGGGTTTGTCGTCCTCTTTCCTCGGATCCTGCAGGGTTTGTCCCCGCTTTCCTCGGATCCTGCAGGGTTTGTCGCCCTCTTTCCTCGGATCCTGCAGGGTTTGTCGTCCTCGGATCCTGCAGGGTTTGTCCCCGCTTTCCTCGGATCCTGCAGGGTTTGTCCCCGCTTTCCTCGGATCCTGCAGGGTTTGTCCCCGCTTTCCTCGGATCCTGCAGGGTTTGTCGTCCTCTTTCCTCGGATCCTGCAGGGTTTGTCGTCCTCTTTCCTCGGATCCTGCAGGGTTTGTCCCCGCTTTCCTCGGATCCTGCAGGGTTTGTCGCCCTCTTTCCTCGGATCCTGCAGGGTTTGTCCCCGCTTTCCTCGGATCCTGCAGGGTTTGTCCCCGCTTTCCTCGGATCCTGCAGGGTTTGTCCCCGCTTTCCTCGGATCCTGCAGGGTTTGTCCCCGCTTTCCTCGGATCCTGCAGGGTTTGCCCCGCTTTCCTCGGATCCTGCAGGGTTTCTCCCCGCTTTCCTCGGATCCTGCAGGGTTTGTCCCCGCTTTCCTCGGATCCTGCAGGGTTTGTCCCCGCTTTCCTCGGATCCTGCAGGGTTTGTCGCCCTCTTTCCTCGGATCCTGCAGGGTTTGTCCCCGCTTTCCTCTGATCCTGCAGGGTTTGTCCCCGCTTTCCTCGGATCCTGCAGGGTTTGTCCCCTCTTTCCTCGGATCCTGCAGGGTTTGTCCCCGCTTTCTTCGGATCCTGCAGGGTTTCTCCCCGCTTTCTTCGGATCCTGCAGGGTTTGTCCCCGCTTTCCTCGTATCCTGCAGGGTTTGTCCCCGCTTTCCTCGGATCCTGCAGGGTTTGTTGTCCTCTTTCCTCGGATCCTGCAGGGTTTGTCCCCGCTTTCTTCGGATCCTGCAGGGTTTGTCCCCGCTTTCCTCGGATCCTGCAGGGTTTGTCCCTGCTTTCCTCGGATCCTGCAGGGTTTGTCCCCGCTTTCCTTGGATCCTGCAGGGTTTGTCCCTGCTTTCCTCGGATCCTGCAGGGTTTGTCCCCGCTTTCTTCGGATCCTGCAGGGTTTGTCCCCGCTTTCCTCGGATCCTGCAGGGTTTGTCCCCGCTTTCCTTGGATCCTGCAGGGTTTCTCCCCGCTTTCTTCGGATCCTGCAGGGTTTGTCCCCGCTTTCCTCGTATCCTGCAGGGTTTGTCCCCGCTTTCCTCGGATCCTGCAGGGTTTGTCGTCCTCTTTCCTCGGATCCTGCAGGGTTTGTCGTCCTCTTTCCTCGGATCCTGCAGGGTTTGTCCCCGCTTTCCTCGGATCCTGCAGGGTTTGTCGTCCGCTTTCCTCGGATCCTGCAGGGTTTGTCCCCGCTTTCCTCGGATCCTGCAGGGTTTGTCCCCGCTTTCTTCGGATCCTGCAGGGTTTGTCCCCGCTTTCCTCGGATCCTGCAGGGTTTGTCCCCGCTTTCCTTGGATCCTGCAGGGTTTCTCCCCGCTTTCTTCGGATCCTGCAGGGTTTGTCCCCGCTTTCCTCGTATCCTGCAGGGTTTGTCCCCGCTTTCCTCGGATCCTGCAGGGTTTGTCGTCCTCTTTCCTCGGATCCTGCAGGGTTTGTCGTCCTCTTTCCTCGGATCCTGCAGGGTTTGTCCCCGCTTTCCTCGGATCCTGCAGGGTTTGTCGTCCGCTTTCCTCGGATCCTGCAGGGTTTGTCCCCGCTTTCCTCGGATCCTGCAGGGTTTGGCCCCGCTTTCCTCGGATCCTGCAGGGTTTGGCCCCGCTTTCCTCGGATCCTGCAGGGTTTGGCCCCGCTTTCCTCGGATCCTGCAGGGTTTGTCCCCGCTTTCCTCGGATCCTGCAGGGTTTGTCCCCGCTTTCCTCGGATCCTGCAGGGTTTGTCGTCCGCTTTCCTCGGATCCTGCAGGGTTTGTCCCCGCTTTCCTCGGATCCTGCAGGGTTTGTCCCCGCTTTCCTCGGATCCTGCAGGGTTTGTCCCCGCTTTCCTCGGATCCTGCAGGGTTTGTCCCCGCTTTCCTCGGATCCTGCAGGGTTTGTCCCCGCTTTCCTCGGATCCTGCAGGGTTTGTCGTCCGCTTTCCTCGGATCCTGCAGGGTTTGTCCCCGCTTTCCTCGGATTCTGCAGGGTTTGTCCCCGCTTTCCTCGGATCCTGCAGGGTTTGTCCCCGCTTTCCTCGGATCCTGCAGGGTTGGTCCCCGCTTTCCTCGGATCCTGCAGGGTTGGTCCCCGCTTTCCTCGGATCCTGCAGGGTTTGTCCCCGCTTTCCTCGGATCCTGCAGGGTTTGTCCCCGCTTTCCTCGGATCCTGCAGGGTTTGTCCCCGCTTTCCTCGGATCCTGCAGGGTTTGTCCCCGCTTTCCTCGGATCCTGCAGGGTTTGTCCCCGCTTTCCTCGGATCCTGCAGGGTTTGTCCCCGCTTTCCTCGGATCCTGCAGGGTTTGTCCCCGCTTTCTTCGGATCCTGCAGGGTTTGTCCCCGCTTTCCTCGGATCCTGCAGGGTTTGTCCCCGCTTTCCTCGGATCCTGCAGGGTTTGTCCCCGCTTTCCTCGGATCCTGCAGGGTTTGTCCCCGCTTTCCTCGGATCCTGCAGGGTTTGTCCCCGCTTTCCTCGGATCCTGCAGGGTTTGTCCCCGCTTTCCTCGGATCCTGCAGGGTTTGTCGTCCGCTTTCCTCGGATCCTGCAGGGTTTGTCCCCGCTTTCCTCGGATTCTGCAGGGTTTGTCCCCGCTTTCCTCGGATCCTGCAGGGTTTGTCCCCGCTTTCCTCGGATCCTGCAGGGTTGGTCCCCGCTTTCCTCGGATCCTGCAGGGTTGGTCCCCGCTTTCCTCGGATCCTGCAGGGTTTGTCCCCGCTTTCCTCGGATCCTGCAGGGTTTGTCCCCGCTTTCCTCGGATCCTGCAGGGTTTCTCCCCGCTTTCCTCGGATCCTGCAGGGTTTGTCGTCCTCTTTCCTCGGATCCTGCAGAGTTTGTCCACGCTTTCCTCGGATCCTGCAGGGTTTGTCCCCGCTTTCCTCGGATCCTGCAGGGTTTGTCCACGCTTTCCTCGGATCCTGCAGGGTTTGTCCCCGCTTTCTTCGGATCCTGCAGGGTTTGTCCCCCCTTTCCTCGGATCCTGCAGGGTTTGTCCCCGCTTTCCTCGGATCCTGCAGGGTTTGTCCCCTCTTTCCTCGGATCCTGCAGGGTTTGTCCCCGCTTTCCTCGGATCCTGCAGGGTTTGTCGTCCGCTTTCCTCGGATCCTGCAGGGTTTGTCCCCGCTTTCCTCGGATCCTGCAGGGTTTGGCCCCGCTTTCCTCGGATCCTGCAGGGTTTGTCCCCGCTTTCCTCGGATCCTGCAGGGTTTGTCCCCGCTTTCTTCGGATCCTGCAGGGTTTGTCCCCGCTTTCCTCGGATCCTGCAGGGTTGGTCCCCGCTTTCCTCGGATCCTGCAGGGTTGGTCCCCGCTTTCCTCGGATCCTGCAGGGTTTGTCGTCCGCTTTCCTCGGATCCTGCAGGGTTTGTCCCTGCTTTCCTCGGATCCTGCAGGGTTTGGCCCCGCTTTCCTCGGATCCTGCAGGGTTTGTCCCCGCTTTCCTCGGATCCTGCAGGGTTTGTCCCCGCTTTCTTCGGATCCTGCAGGGTTTGTCCCCGCTTTCCTCGGATCCTGCAGGGTTGGTCCCCGCTTTCCTCGGATCCTGCAGGGTTGGTCCCCTCTTTCCTCGGATCCTGCAGGGTCCTCTGTGCAGGCAGCTCTCTCTCTGTTGCGCTGTATCACTTGTGTCACTTTGTTCATGAATCTGGAGGCTCAGGATGAGCGGATCTCCTCGGTGATCTTGTGGTGCGGGATCTGCTTGGCGTCGTGCTGTGACCCTGGCATGGCTCGTGTCCAGCGGTCGGCGGCTCCGGTGACGGTTGTGACGAGCGCTGTCTCCGCCGGCCGTGTCCCTCCAGATGTCGACTGTCGCATCGTCTTCATCAATGGATGACGGACGCGTCCTGACACCGGGCAAACGGCGAGCTGGATCCGGGCCGCGGGTCACCACGGACGCAGCGCCACAGCCATCGCCTTCAGTCAGGCCGAGCTTCGGACGCCCCCTCCCCCAACACACGAGCGCGGACGCTCCCGGTCAGGAGCTGCGTTTAATCTGTCCGTCTGTTTCATGCCGCAGAGCGTCGCGCTCCATCACCGCAGATGTGTCCAGAGTAATGGAGGCCGAGCGATTGAGGCCAAGTGTCACCTGAGGCTGCAGAGCATCGCACCGACCGACGGCAGCAGAGACACCGGCCCAGAAATGGCTGATAACAGGGAGCAATAGACTGTGCTTACCTGCCCAGAAATGCCAGATAACAGGGAGTAATTGACTGTACTTACCTGCCCAGAAATGGCTGATAACAGGGAGCAATAGACTGTGCTTACCTGCCCAGAAATGCCAGATAACAGGGAGCAATTGACTGTACTTACCTGCCCAGAAATGGCTGATAACAGGGAGCAATAGACTGTACTTACCCTCCCAGAAATGACAGATAACAGGGAGCAATAGACTGTACTTACCTGCCCAGAAATGACAGATAACAGGGAGCAATAGACTGTACTTACCTGCCCAGAAATGACTGATAACAGGGAGCAATAGACTGTGCTTACCTGCCCAGAAATGCCAGATAACAGGGAGCAATTGACTGTACTTACCTGCCCGAAATGCCAGATAACAGGGAGCAATAGACTGTACTTACCTGCCCAGAAATGACTGATAACAGGGAGCAATAGACTGTGCTTACCTGCCCAGAAATGCCAGATAACAGGGAGCAATTGACTGTACTTACCTGCCCGAAATGCCAGATAACAGGGAGCCATAGACTGTACTTACCTGCCCAGAAATGACAGATAACAGGGAGCAATAGACTGTACTTACCTTCCCAGAAATGACTGATAACAGGGAGCAATAGACTGTACTTACCTGCCCGAAATGCCAGATAACAGGGAGCAATAGACTGTGCTTACCTGCCCAGAAATGCCAGATAACAGGGAGCAATAGACTGTGCTTACCTGCCCAGAAATGCAAGATAACAGGGAGCAATATACTGTACTTACCTGCCCAGAAATGGCTGATAACAGGGAGCAATAGACTGTGCTTACCTGCCCAGAAATGCCAGATAACAGGGAGCAATAGACTGTACTTACCTGCCCAGAAATGCAAGATAACAGGGAGCAATATACTGTACTTACCTGCCCAGAAATGGCTGATAACAGGGAGCAATAGACTGTGCTTACCTGCCCAGAAATGCCAGATAACAGGGAGCAATAGACTGTACTTACCTGCCCAGAAATGCAAGATAACAGGGAGCAATATACTGTACTTACCTGCCCAGAAATGCCAGATAACAGGGAGCAATAGACTGTGCTTACCTGCCCAGAAATGCAAGATAACAGGGAGCAATATACTGTACTTACCTGCCCAGAAATGGCTGATAACAGGGAGCAATAGACTGTACTTACCTGCCCAGAAATGCCAGATAACAGGGAGTAATTGACTGTACTTACCTGCCCAGAAATGGCTGATAACAGGGAGCAATAGACTGTGCTTACCTGCCCAGAAATGCCAGATAACAGGGAGCAATTGACTGTACTTACCTGCCCAGAAATGGCTGATAACAGGGAGCAATAGACTGTACTTACCTGCCCAGAAATGACAGATAACAGGGAGCAATAGACTGTACTTACCTGCCCAGAAATGACTGATAACAGGGAGCAATAGACTGTACTTACCTGCCCAGAAATGCCAGATAACAGGGAGCAGTAGACTGTACTTACCAGCCCAGAAATGACAGATAACAGGGAGCAATAGATTGTACTTACCTGCCCGAAATGGCAGATAACAGGGAGCAATAGACTGTGCTTACCTGCCCAGAAATGCAAGATAACAGGGAGCAATAGATTGTACTTACCTGCCCGAAATGGCAGATAACAGGGAGCAATAGACTGTGCTTACCTGCCCAGAAATGCAAGATAACAGGGAGCAATAGACTGTGCTTACCTGCCCAGAAATGCCAGATAACAGGGAGCAATAGACTGTACTTACCTGCCCAGAAATGCAAGATAACAGGGAGCAATAGACTGTGCTTACCTGCCCAGAAATGCCAGATAACAGGGAGCAATAGACTGTACTTACCTGCCCAGAAATGGCAGATAACATGGAGCAATAGACTGTACTTACCGGCCCAGAAATGGCAGATAACATGGAGCAATAGACTGTACTTACCTGCCCAGAAATGGCAGATAACATGGAGCAATAGACTGTACTTACCTGCCCAGAAATGGCAGATAACATGGAGCAATAGACTGTACTTACCTGCCCAGAAATGCAAGATAACAGGGAGCAATAGACTGTGCTTACCTGCCCAGAAATGCCAGATAACAGGGAGCAATATACTGTACTTACCTGCCCAGAAATGCAAGATAACAGGGAGCAATAGACTGTGCTTACCTGCCCAGAAATGCCAGATAACAGGGAGCAATAGACTGTGCTTACCTGCCCAGAAATGGCAGATAACATGGAGCAATAGACTGTACTTACCTGCCCGAAATGCCAGATAACAGGGAGCAATAGACTGTACTTACCTGCCCGAAATGCCAGATAACAGGGAGCAATAGACTGTACTTACCGGCCCAGAAATGCCAGATAACATAGAAGAATAGATTGTACTCACTTGTCCTACAGTCTCCTCCCCCAGTAATGGTTGATAACAGGGAGTAATAGCTTACAGTCCGTTTTTGGAATGAGGTGCGTCATGGTCGGGGTTCCTCTGCTCCTCTGTTTCCGGTGATTGGCGCTGTCTCTTTAACCAGTGGTCTCGGTGGGCTCTGCAGTGAGGACTGGGTTTTCCTTGGTGGGCTCTGCAGTGAGGGCTCGGTGGTCTCGGTGGGCTCTGCAGTGAGGACTGGGTGGTCTCGGTGGGCACTGCAGTGAGGGCTGGGTGGTCTCGGTGGGCTCTGCAGTGAGGGCTGGGTGGTCTCGGTGGGCTCTGCAGTGAGGGCTGGGTGGTCTCGGTGGGCTCTGCAGTGAGGGCTGGGTGGTCTCGGTGGGCTCTGCAGTGAGGGCTGGGTGGTCTCGGTGGGCTCTGCAGTGAGGGCTCGGTGGTCTCGGTGGGCTCTTCAGTGAGGACTGGGTGGTCTCGGTGGGCACTGCAGTGAGGGCTGGGTGGTCTCGGTGGGCTCTGCAGTGAGGGCTGGGTGGTCTCGGTGGGCTCTGCAGTGAGGGCTGGGTGGTCTCGGTGGGCTCTGCAGTGAGGGCTGGGTGGTCTCGGTGGGCTCTGCAGTGAGGGCTGGGTGGTCTCGGTTGGCTCTGCAGTGAGGGCTGGGTGGTCTCGGTGGGCTCTGCAGTGAGGGCTGGGTGGTCTCGGTGGGCTCTGCAGTGAGGGCTGGGTGGTCTCGGTGGGCTCTGCAGTGAGGGCTGGGTGGTCTCGGTGGGCTCTGCAGTGAGGGCTGGGTGGTCTCGGCGGGCTCTGCATTGAGGGCTGGGTGGTCTCGGTGGGCTCTGCAGTGAGGGCTGGGTGGTCTCGGTGGGCTCTGCATTGAGGGCTGGGTGGTCTCGGTGGGCTCTGCAGTGAGGACTGGGTGGTCTCGGTGGGCTCTGCAGTGAGGGCTGGGTGGTCTCGGTGGCTCTGCAGTGAGGACTGGGTGGTCTCGGTGGGCTCTGCAGTGAGGGCTGGGTGGTCTCGGTGGGCTCTGCAGTGAGGACTGGGTGGTCTCGGTGGGCTCTGCAGTGAGGTCTCGGTGGGCTCTGCAGTGAGGTCTCGGTGGGCTCTGCAGTGAGGTCTCGGTGGGCTCTGCAGTGAGGGCTGGGTGGTCTCGGTGGGCTCTGCAGTGAGGACTGGGTGGTGTCGGTGGGCTCTGCAATGAGGTCTCAGTGGGCTCTGCAGTGAGGTCTCGGTGGGCTCTTCAGTGAGGACTGGGTGGTCTCGGTGGGCTCTGCAGTGAGGTCTCCGTGGGCTCTGCAGTGAGGACTGGGTGGTCTCGGTGGGCTCTGTAGTGAGGTCTCGGTGGGCTCTGCAGTGAGGTCTCGGTGGGCTCTTCAGTGAGGACTGGGTGGTCTCGGTGGGCTCTGCAGTGAGGTCTCCGTGGGCTCTGCAGTGAGGACTGGGTGGTCTCTGTGGGCTCTGCAGTGAGGTCTCGGTGGGCTCTGCAGTGAGGACTGGGTGGTCTCTGTGGGCTCTGCAGTGAGGTCTCAGCGGGGTCTGCAGTGAGGACTGGGTGGTCTCGGTAGCTCTGCAGTGAGGGCTGGGTGGTCTCGGTGGGCTCTGCAGTGAGGGCTGGGTGGTCTCGGTGGGCTCTGCAGTGAGGGCTGGGTGGTCTCGGTGGGCTCTGCAGTGAGGGCTGGGTGGTCTCGGTTGGCTCTGCAGTGAGGGCTGGGTGGTCTCGGCGGGCTCTGCATTGAGGGCTGGGTGGTCTCGGTGGGCTCTGCAGTGAGGGCTGGGTGGTCTCGGTGGGCTCTGCATTGAGGGCTGGGTGGTCTCGGTGGGCTCTGCAGTGAGGACTGGGTGGTCTCGGTGGGCTCTGCAGTGAGGGCTGGGTGGTCTCGGTGGCTCTGCAGTGAGGACTGGGTGGTCTCGGTGGGCTCTGCAGTGAGGGCTGGGTGGTCTCGGTGGGCTCTGCAGTGAGGACTGGGTGGTCTCGGTGGGCTCTGCAGTGAGGTCTCGGTGGGCTCTGCAGTGAGGTCTCGGTGGGCTCTGCAGTGAGGGCTGGGTGGTCTCGGTGGGCTCTGCAGTGAGGACTGGGTGGTGTCGGTGGGCTCAGCAATGAGGTCTCAGTGGGCTCTGCAGTGAGGTCTCGGTGGGCTCTTCAGTGAGGACTGGGTGGTCTCGGTGGGCTCTGCAGTGAGGTCTCCGTGGGCTCTGCAGTGAGGACTGGGTGGTCTCGGTGGGCTCTGTAGTGAGGTCTCGGTGGGCTCTGCAGTGAGGTCTCGGTGGGCTCTTCAGTGAGGACTGGGTGGTCTCGGTGGGCTCTGCAGTGAGGTCTCCGTGGGCTCTGCAGTGAGGACTGGGTGGTCTCTGTGGGCTCTGCAGTGAGGTCTCGGTGGGCTCTGCAGTGAGGACTGGGTGGTCTCTGTGGGCTCTGCAGTGAGGTCTCAGCGGGGTCTGCAGTGAGGACTGGGTGGTCTCGGTAGCTCTGCAGTGAGGGCTCGGTGGTCTCGGTGGGCTCTGCAGTGAGGACTGGGTGGTCTCTGTGGGCTCTGCAGTGAGGGCTCGGTGGTCTCTGTGGGCTCTGCAGTGAGGACTGGGTGGTCTCTGTGGGCTCTGCAGTGAGGGCTCGGTGGTCTCTGTGGGCTCTGCAGTGAGGGCTCGGTGGTCTCTGTGGGCTCTGCAGTGAGGGCTCGGTGGTCTCTGTGGGCTCTGCAGTGAGGACTGACACATGGACAGCAGTAGAGGTTGTGACCCAGTATAACATGGCCTGGAGACTGCAGTTGTCTCAGCCTCTGCTGGTGATGGATCCCGTTGTCTCTGCTGGTGACGGATCCCCTTGTCTCTGCTGGTGACGGATCCCGTTGTCTCTGCTGGTGACCATTCCCGTTGTCTCTGCTGGTGACGGATCCCGTTGTCTCTGCTGGTGACGGATCCCGTTGTCTCTGCTGGTGACGGATCCCGTTGTCTCTGCTGGTGACGGATCCCGTTGTCTCTGCTGGTGACGGATCCCGTTGTCTCTGCTGGTGACGGATCCCGTTGTCTCTGCTGGTGACGGATCCCGTTGTCTCTACTGTTGACGGATCCCGTTGTCTCTGCTGGTGACGGATCCCGTTGTCTCTGCTGGTGACGGATCCCGTTGTCTCTGCTGGTGACGGATCCCGTTGTCTCTGCTGGTGACGGATCCCGTTGTCTCTGATGGTGACGGATCCCGTTGTCTCTGCTGGTGACGGATCCCGTTGTCTCTGCTGGTGACGGATCCCGTTGTCTCTGCTGGTGATGGAGCCCGTTGTCTCTGCTGGTGACGGATCCCGTTGTCTCTGCTGGTGACCATTCCCGTTGTCTCTGCTGGTGACCATTCCCGTTGTCTCTGCTGGTGACGGATCCTGTTGTCTCTGCTGGTGACGGATCCCGTTGTCTCTGCTGGTGACGGATCCCCTTGTCTCTGCTGGTGACGGATCCCCTTGTCTCTGCTGGTGACGGATCCCCTTGTCTCTGCTGGTGACGGATCCCCTTGTCTCTGCTGGTGACGGATCCCTTTGTCTCTGCTGGTGACGGATCCCCTTGTCTCTGCTGGTGACGGATCCCCTTGTCTCTGCTGGTGACGGATCCCCTTGTCTCTGCTGGTGACGGATCCCGTTGTCTCTGCTGGTGACGGATCCCTTTGTCTCTGCTGGTGACGGATCCTGTTGTCTCTGCTGGTGACGGATCCCGTTGTCTCTGCTGGTGACGGATCCCGTTGTCTCTGCTGGTGACGGATCCCCTTGTCTCTGCTGGTGACGGATCCCGTTGTCTCTGCTGGTGACGGATCCCGTTGTCTCTGCTGGTGACGGATCCCGTTGTCTCTGCTGGTGACGGATCCCGTTGTCTCTGCTGGTGACGGATCCCGTTGTCTCTGCTGGTGACGGATCCCTTTGTCTCTGCTGGTGACGGATCCCCTTGTCTCTGCTGGTGACGGATCCCCTTGTCTCTGCTGGTGACGGATCCCCTTGTCTCTGCTGGTGACGGATCCCCTTGTCTCTGCTGGTGACGGATCCCGTTGTCTCTGCTGGTGACGGATCCCTTTGTCTCTGCTGGTGACGGATCCCTTTGTCTCTGCTGGTGACGGATCCCCTTGTCTCTGCTGGTGACGGATCCCCTTGTCTCTGCTGGTGACGGATCCCCTTGTCTCTGCTGGTGACGGATCCCCTTGTCTCTGCTGGTGACGGATCCCCTTGTCTCTGCTGGTGACGGATCCCCTTGTCTCTGCTGGTGACGGATCCCCTTGTCTCTGCTGGTGACGGATCCCGTTGTCTCTGCTGGTGACGGATCCCGTTGTCTCTGCTGGTGACTGATCCCGTTGTCTCTGCTGGTGATGGATCCCGTTGTCTCTGCTGGTGATGGATCCCGGTGTCTCTGCTGGTGATGGATCCCGTTGTCTCTGCTGGTGACGGATCCCGTTGTCTCTGCTGGTGACGGATCCCGTTGTCTTCGCCCCTGTGTACAGTTTGCGGTGATGGTTGTGTCCTCCCTGGTTGCGCTGATGTCTGACCCCATGTTTAATCCTTCCAGATCTGCCGTCCCTGCGCCCCTCATGGTTTGGGGGAGCGCGGAGGACGATGGCCGCACACCCCGCCGCTGTGTAACTCTTTGTGACTACCGGTGACTTAGCATTACCATTAGTGCCGCGTCCCCTGGGGCCCGGATACAAGGGGCGAGGGACCCGGCCGCTGCTTACTCATAACTTTGTGTGGATTGTTACTCACCAATATCTTCATTGTGTCTTTCACAGGATGACCTGGCGCAGCCGCTGAACCTGTCTGCCAAGCCCAAGACCTCAGACCGCAAATCCCCCGCGTCGCCCACCTCCCCGCACATCCCCAGGATCAGCAGCGGGAACAGCTCACACAAGCCCACCATCTCCTCCTCCCTCGCCAGCCCGCCCGTCAGGGTCAACTCTATAGGTGAGCGACACTTACTGACACTGAGCTGCTGCCCAGAGAAGAGTGTCATGTGATCACCGGGGGGGTGACATTGTGCCGGGTCACTCCGGTGTCATGTGATCACTCGGGGGCGACATTGTGCCGGGTCACTCCGGTGTCATGTAATCACCAGGGGGCGACATTGTGCCGGGTCACTCCGGTGTCATGTGATCACCAGGGGGCGACATTGGGCCGGGTCACTCCGGTGTCATGTGATCACCCCTGCAATGTTATGTCATATTCTATATACTGGTCAGTGCCCCTCCCCTGCGATTTTACATCATTGCCTAGACATTGGTCAGCGCCCCGCCCTCGCGGTATTGCGTCACAGCTTGTGTACTGGTCAGAGCCCCGCCCCTGCGGATTTACATCACAGCCTGTATACTGGTCAGCACCCTGCGGTATTGCGTCACAGCTTAGGTACTGGTCAGAGCCCCGCCCCTGCGGTTTTACATCACAGCCTGAATACTGGTCAGCGCCCCATCCCCGTGGTCTTACGTCACCCCCTATACACAGGTCAGCACCCTGCGGTATTGCGTCACAGCTTAGGTACTGGTCAGAGCTCCGCCCCCGCGGTATGGGATCACAGCCTGTATACTGGTCAGCGCCCCGCCCCCGCGGTATGGGATCACAGCCTGTATACTGGACAGCGCCCCGCCCCCGCGGTGTTGTCATATTCTATATACTGGACAGCGCCCCGCCCCCGCGGTGTTGTCATATTCTATATACTGGACAGTGCCCTGCCCCCGCGGTGTTGTCATATTCTATATACTGGTCAGCGCCCCGCCCCCGCGGTGTTGTCGTATTCTATATACTGGTCAGCGCCCCGCCCCCACGGTATTGTCATATTCTATACACTGGTCAGCGCCCCGCCCCCGCGGTGTTGTCATGTTCTATATACTGGTCAGCGCCCCGCCTCCGCGGTATTGTCATATTCTATATACTGGTCAGCGCCCCGCCCCCGCGGTGTTGTCGTAGTCTATATACTGGTCAGCACCCCGCCCCCACGGTATTTGCATATTCTATATACTGGTCAGCGCCCCGCCCCCACGGTGTTGTCATATTCTATATAGTGGTCAGCGCCCCCGCCCCCGCGGTATTTGCATATTCTATATACTGGTCAGCGCCCCGCCCCCGCGGTGTTGTCGTAGTCTATATACTGGACAGCGCCCCGCCGTGTTGTCATATTCTATATACTGGTCAGCGCCCCGCCCCCGCGGTGTTGTCATATTCTATATACTGGTCAGCGCCCCGCCTCCGCGGTATTGTCATATTCTATATAGTGGTCAGCGCCCCGCCTCCGCGGTATTGTCATATTCTATATAGTGGTCAGCGCCCCGCCCCCGCGGTATTTGCATATTCTATATACTGGTCAGCGCCCCGCCCCCGCGGTATTTGCATATTCTATATACTGGTCAGCGCCCCGCCCCCGCGGTATTTGCATATTCTATATACTGGTCAGCGCCCCGCCCCCGCGGTGTTGTCATATTCTATATACTGGTCAGCACCCCGCGGTATTGTCATATTCTATATACTGGTCAGCGCCCCGCCCCCGCGGTGTTGTCGTATTCTATATACTGGTCAGCGCCCCGCCCCCGCGGTGTTGTCGTATTCTATATACTGGTCAGCGCCCCGCCCCCGCGGTATTGTCATATTGTATATACTGGTCAGCGCCCCGCCCCCGCGGTGTTGTCATATTCTATATAGTGGTCAGCGCCCCGCCCCCGCGGTATTTGCATATTCTATATACTGGTCAGCGCCCCCGCCCCCGCGGTGTTGTCGTAGTCTATATACTGGACAGCGCCCCGCCGTGTTGTCATATTCTATATACTGGTCAGCGCCCCGCCCCCGCGGTGTTGTCATATTCTATATACTGGTCAGCGCCCCGCCTCCGCGGTATTGTCATATTCTATATAGTGGTCAGCGCCCCGCCTCCGCGGTATTGTCATATTCTATATAGTGGTCAGCGCCCCGCCCCCGCGGTATTTGCATATTCTATATACTGGTCAGCGCCCCGCCCCCGCGGTATTTGCATATTCTATATACTGGTCAGCGCCCCGCCCCCGCGGTATTTGCATATTCTATATACTGGTCAGCGCCCCGCCCCCGCGGTGTTGTCATATTCTATATACTGGTCAGCACCCCGCGGTATTGTCATATTCTATATACTGGTCAGCGCCCCGCCCCCGCGGTGTTGTCGTATTCTATATACTGGTCAGCGCCCCGCCCCCGCGGTGTTGTCGTATTCTATATACTGGTCAGCGCCCCGCCCCCGCGGTGTTGTCATATTCTATATACTGGTCAGCGCCCCGCCCCCGCGGTGTTGTCGTATTCTATATACTGGTCAGCGCCCCGCCCCCGCGGTGTTGTCGTATTCTATATACTGGTCAGCGCCCCGCCCCCGCGGTATTGTCATATTGTATATACTGGTCAGCGCCCCGCCCCCGCGGTGTTGTCGTAGTCTATATACTGGTCAGCGCCCCGCCCCCGCGGTGTTGTCGTAGTCTATATACTGGTCAGCGCCCCACCCCTGCGGTATTTGCATATTGTATATACTGGTCAGCGCCCCGCCCCCGCGGTATTGTCGTATTCTATATACTGGTCAGCGCCCCGCCCCCGCGGTATTGTCGTATTCTATATACTGGTCAGCGCCCCGCCCCCGCGGTATTGTCGTATTCTATATACTGGTCAGCGCCCCGCCCCTGCGGTATTTGCATATTGTATATACTGGTCAGCGCCCCGCCCCCGCGGTATTTGCATATTCTATATACTGGTCAGCGCCCCGCCCCCGCGGTATTTGCATATTCTATATACTGGTCAGCGCCCCGCCCCCGCGGTATTCTGTGATATTTCCACTGGGCAGTGAGTGACTGGCAGTGGAGCGCTCCTTTCGGCCAGCATTACTGGCTGCTGCGGTTGTCACCCATCCTTGCTGCCTGGCTCGGTCACAGGCGAGTGGGGTGTAATAATTCGGGGTCCCTGTCCAGGGTGCTGACCCCTCGGAGGAGCCAGAACTCTCCTCCAGACACTTCTCCGCGACCTACTTCTGTGCGTTGCGCTCGCTGGATCTGAGATTAATTTCCCTTCTTAAGGCTTTAATTCGTTTCTGTTGTGAATTATCTGAACGCTGTAAAGTTGGAGGCAGCGATGAGCCGGCAGCGAGGTTTATCCGAATAATCTGACACGCGCCCCTCCCCGTGCCCATACAATGCTCCGTCATGTTTGCTGGCAGCGCTGGGATCAGATAGAAGCATCTGGTAATCCGGCGCGGCCGTGTAATCCGCCACCATTAGATACACAAGATTCGTAATTGACACAAAGCGGCGAGTATTAATGACACGAGCGCGGCGCCGCAGTTAGCGATTTCCCATTTCCCTTTCTTTTAATCTCGTGTTTTACAACAAATCGAGGGATTTAGCGGCGCGCGGCGGCAGATTACAGGATTTACCGGACAGATGTTTTTTGTTCTGAAAATGGATTAGGCTGAAAGTTTTTTTTTTTTTTTTTTTTTTCTCTGGAATCCGCAGAACATGTTCAGGCAAAGCGGTCATGTACGATTAGGGCCCGCCACCTTCTGTCCCCGCAGCCCCCAGCTGTCAGCTCCAGCACCCCCTGCTGGCGCCCTGCAGGGTCTGCCTCCGGAAATATATATATCGCATGTTCTCCGATTCCGGGAAAGCTGGGTAATGAGGGGGGTTATTACCCTCCCGGCATTGTGCAGTGGTAATCTGTGTCAGGATGATGCCGCCCGGCGTGGGGCGAGGAGCTGCTGACAGCGCGGTGCGGGCATTCACAGCCCAAAGAAAGGGAAAGTTTTACTCACTGTCAACGTCTTCCAAATCTGTGACTAATGTAGCAGCGTCTTAGGAGTCTCCGTCTGTCGGGATTACAGCTCCAGAAGGATAATATCGTGAGGTTTAACTTAATACCTGACCCTACAGGGGGCAAAGATGGGGCTTCACAAAAACTAGAACAGAAGCAGGGGAGGTGGTTACCATTCAGGAGTCCGGAAAAGATGGATGAAAACTGGACAAGCATGGCACATATGGGGCGAGCGGAGAAGTGAGGAGCGAGCGGAGAAGTGAGGAGCAAGAGGAAAAGTGAGGAGCGAGCGGAAAAGTGAGGGGCAAGCGGAGAAGGGAGGGGCGAGGGCCGAGCGTAGAAGTGAGGAGCGAGCGGAGAAGTGAGGGGCGAGCGGAGAAGGGAGGGGCGAGCGGAGAAAGGGAGGGGTGAGCGGAGAAGCGAGGGGCGAGCGTAGAAGTGAGGAGCGAGCGGAGAAGGGAGGGGCGAGCGGAGAATGGAGGGGCGAGCGGAGAAGCGAGGGGCGAGCGGAGGAGCGAGCGGAGAAGGGAGGGGCGAGCGGAGAAAGGGAGGGGCGAGCGGAGAAGGGAGGGGCGAGCGGAGAAGTGAGGGGCGAGCGGAGAAGCGATGGGCGAGGGGTGAGCTGAGAAGCGAGGGGCGAGCGGAAAAGCGAGGGGCGAGCGGAAAAGCGAGGGGCGAGCGGAAAAGCGAGGGGCGAGCGGAAAAGCGAGGGGCGAGCGGAAAAGCGAGGGGCGAGCGGAAAAGCGAGGGGCGAGCGGAAAAGCGAGGGGCGAGCGGAAAAGCGAGGGGCGAGCGGAGAAGCAAGGGGCGAGCATAGAAGGGAGGGGCGAGCGTAGAAGCGAGGGGCGAGCGGAGGGGCGAGCGGAGAAGGGAGGGGCGAGCGTAGAAGGGAGGGGCGAGCGGAGAAGCGAGGGGCGAGCGGAGGAGCGAGCGGAGAAGGGAGGGGCGAGCGGAGAAGGGAGGGGCGAGCGTAGAAGGGAGGGGCGAGCATAGAAGGGAGGGGCGAGCGTAGAAGGGAGGGGCGAGCATAGAAGGGAGGGGCGAGCGTAGAAGGGAGGGGCGAGCGTAGAAGGGAGGGGCGAGCATAGAAGGGAGGGGCGAGCGTAGAAGGGAGGGGCGAGCGGAGGGGCGAGCGGAGAAGGGAGGGGCGAGCGTAGAAGGGAGGGGCGAGCGGAGAAGCGAGGGGCGAGCGGAGGAGCGAGCGGAGAAGGGAGGGGCGAGCGGAGAAGGGAGGGGCGAGCGTAGAAGGGAGGGGCGAGCTGAGAAGGGAGGGGCGAGCTGAGAAGGGAGGGGCGAGCGTAGAAGGGAGGGGCGAGCTGAGAAGGGAGGGGCGAGCTGAGAAGGGAGGGGCGAGCTGAGAAGGGAGGGGCGAGCGTAGAAGGGAGGGGCGAGCTGAGAAGGGAGGGGCGAGCTGAGAAGGGAGGGGCGAGCGTAGAAGGGAGGGGCGAGCTGAGAAGGGAGGGGCGAGCTGAGAAGGGAGGGGCGAGCTGAGAAGGGAGGGGCGAGCTGAGAAGGGAGGGGCGAGCGGAGAAGCGAGGGGCGAGCGGAGAAGGGAGGGGCGAGCGGAGAAGGGAGGGGCGAGCGGAGAAGGGAGGGGCGAGCGGAGAAGGGAGGGGCGAGCAGAGGGGCGAGCGGAGAAGGGAGGGGCGAGCTGACGGGCGAGTGAAGAGACGGATGAGACTCTGGAGGGGCGGTGAGAACAGTGACACTTTTTTTTTAATGCTGGCCCTTTAAAAAAGTTAAAAATGGTAAAAGTTACAATCTATTAATTACTGAGTTGTTTTTGTTACAATATAGCTGAGGGATTTAACACTTTGTGCGCTGGCTGAGGATGCGACTGCTGGCGCCATTGGTAACGCTGTGCCGCTCGCTCTCCGCAGACATCCTCTCCTCCATCTCATCCACCGGTTACTTAAACGACCACGACGCGGTGACGAAGGCCATCCAGGAGGCGCGGCAGATGAAGGAGCAGCTGAGGCGGGAGCAGCAGGTTCTGGACGGAAAAGTGTCCGTGGTGAACAGCCTCGGCCTGAACAACTGCAGGACGGAGAAGGTGAGAGGACGCGCAGCCCCCCCCCCCCGAGCGCAACCCCCCCCAGCGCAGCCCCCCCGAGTGCAGCCCCCGCCGAGCGCCGCTGTAATTCTCCTCCCCGGCTGCCAGCGCCAGTGACACGTCTCCGCTGTGAATGCTTTGATATATCTGGGTTGACTTAGAAATGAGAGAAAAGCCGTCGTGTAGCGAGATCAGAGCGGGATCACGGAGTAATACTCTCCAGGAACAGCCGCGGCCCCCATACTCAGATGAGCTGCGGGGGGCTAAGCCACTGTCACATGTCTGGGGGGACGAGTGCTGCATACTGCCACTGACAAGCTCCAGATTACTAACGAACGGCGGCTAATCACCGAGATGTCACCGAGCATCACCCACCCCACTGACAGCCGCACAGACAGCCGCACAGACAGCCGCACTGACAGCCCCACTGACAGCCCCACTGACAGCCCCACTGACAGCCCCACTGACAGCCGAACAGACAGCCGCACTGACAGCCGCACAGACAGCCCCACTGACAGCCCCACTGACAGCCGCACTGACAGCCGCACTGACAGCCCCACTGACAGCCGCACAGACAGCCCCACTGACAGCCCCACTGACAGCCCCACTGACAGCCCCACTGACAGCCGCACTGACAGCCGCACTGTCAGCCCCACTGACAGCCCCACTGACAGCCGCACTGACAGCCCCACTGACAGCCCCACAGACAGCCCCACTGACAGCCGCACTGACAGCCCCACTGATAGCCCCACAGACAGCCCTACTGACAGCCCCACAGACAGCCCCACTGACAGCCCCACTGACAGCCCCACTGACAGCCCCACTGACAGCCGCACTGACAGCCGCACTGACAGCCCCACTGACAGCCCCACTGACAGCCCCACTGACAGCCCCACTGACAGCCGCACAGACAGCCCCACAGACAGCCCCACAGACAGCCCCACTGACAGCCCCACTGACAGCCCCACTGACAGCCGCACTGACAGCCGCACAGACAGCCGCACAGACAGCCGCACAGACAGCCGCACAGACAGCCGCACAGACAGCCGCACTGACAGCCCCACTGACAGCCCCACTGACAGCCGCACAGACAGCCCCACTTACAGCCCCACTGACAGCCGCACAGACAGCCCCACTGACAGCCCCACTGACAGCCCCACTGACAGCCCCACTGACAGCCGCACAGACAGCCGCACAGACAGCCCCACTGACAGCCCCACTGACAGCCGCACAGACAGCCCCACTGACAGCCGCACAGACAGCCCCACTGACAGCCCCACTGACAGCCCCACTGATAGCCCCACTGACAGCCCCACTGACAGCCCCACTGACAGCCCCACTGACAGCCGCACAGACAGCCCCACTGACAGCCGCACTGACAGCCGCACTGACAGCCCCTCTGACAGCCCCACTGACAGCCCCACAGACAGCCTTTTATGTAGGGAATGCTGCCAACTTGGATCTACAGAATTAGGGCAACAAGTGTACAGTATACTGCAAGTGATATCCTGCTGGAGACATTACTCCCTGTTATCAGCCATTACTGGGGGAGGAGACTGTAGGACAGGTGATTACAATCTATTACTTCCTGTTATCAGCCATTACTGGGGGAGGAGACTGTAGGACAGGTGAGTACAATCTATTACTCCCTG